>NW_015388466.1:0-2040 GCF_001527695.2 Protobothrops mucrosquamatus
CTGGAACAATGGACCCTATCCAACAAAATGACTTTCAATGTGGAGAAAAGCAAAGTTTTACATTTAGGCAGGAAAAATCAAAGGTACAAGTACAGATTGGGCGAGACCTGGCTTAAAAACAGCAACTGTGAGAGGGACCTTGGAGTCCTAGTGGATGATCACTTGACCATGAGCCATCAGTGTGCAGCAGCAGCCAAAAGAGCTAATACAATCCTGGGTAGTATAAACAGAGGCATAGAATCAAGATCACGCAAAGTATTAGTACCACTTTATAAAACCCTAATAAGACCACAGTTGGGATCCTGCAGCCAATTTTGGTCACTATACCCAAAAAGATGTTGAGAGTTTGGCAAAAATTCAGGGAAGAGCAACTAAGATGATCCAAGGCCTGGAGACTAAAACCTACGGAGAACGGCTGCAGGACTTAGGTCTGGCTAGTCTAAAGAAAAGAAAAAACCAGCAAGGCTGCACAAAGATCTCTCTGACAAACTGAAAGACAAAAAGGACAAATACAAAAAATGGAAAGAGGGGCACATAACTAAGGCCAGTTATCAGCAGACAGCCAGAAAAGGCAAAGTCACAAAAGGAAAGGTTCAGAACGAACAAAGACTTGCAACAGAAATCAAGGGTAATAAATAAAAGTTTCTTCCAATATATTAACAACAAGAACAAAGTCAAGAAAACTGTAGGTCCACTAAAGAGAAGGTGGCAAGGAAATAACAGGCAACAGGGAGACAGCAGAGCTGCTTAACTCATAGTTTGCATCAGTCTTCACATAAAGGAAACTATAGCCCAACATATAAAAAAAAACACTGCAAAAGAGAAACAAAAATTAAAATAAGCAAGAAAATGGTAAGAGAACACCTATCCGACCTTGACGAATATAAACTGCCGGGACCCGATAGATTACACCCCAGAGCAGACAGATGTTATCTCACAACCATTGCACCACATCTTTCACAAATCCTGGAGCACCAGGGAAGTACCTGAGGACTGGAAAAGGGCGGATGTGGTCCCTATGTTCAAGAAAGGGGGGGAAAAAACAGATCCAGGAAACTACAGACCAATCAGTCTAACATCAATACCTGGGAAGATCCTGGAAAAAATAATAAAAAAACAGATCTGCAAACAACTAGAAGCAAACAAAGTAGCCAGCAGGGGTTTGTTAAAAAGAGATCATGCGAAACTAATCTTATATCGTGGAAGATGATCAAAGGTCTGGAAACTAAAACATACAAAGAATGGCTGCAGGACTTGGGTCTGGCTAGTCCAAAGAAAAGAAGAAATAGGGGAGACATGATAGCAATGTTCTGGTATTTGAGGGGCTGCCACAAAGAAGAGGGGTCACATTATTCTCTAAAGCACCAGAGGGCAGGACAAGAAACAATGGTTGGAAATTGATCAAGGAGAGAAGCAACTTGGAATTAAGGAGAAACTTCCTGACAGTGAAAACAACTAACCAGTGGAACAGCTTGCCTCCAGAAATCGTGGGCGGTCCATCATTGGTATTTTTTAAGAAGAAGATGGATAGTCTCTTGTCTGATATGGTATACTGTAGGTTCTCCTACTTGAGAGGAGGACTGGACTAGAAGACCTCTAAAGTCCCTTCCATCTCTATTCTATTCTAGTATCAATTATTACCCATAATGGCTGCATTTGCTCTGTTCTACTCTTCTGATCTTAAAATATGGGCTGTTGGGACAGCAATGAACGTGGCGCCTGGATCCCACCTGGTTTCTCCGACTGTTGCTGTCTGGAGCATCCTCTCCCCAAGCTGGAGGAAGGATTAGAGACCGTGCGAATCCACGTACTCCACTGATGGATGGCCTAGGAGATTTTATTGGGTCAGTGTCCAACCTTCCGCCTAGTGTTTTCTTCCATCTCTGAGACAATTGTATGTCCCCAGTTATAGGCTCCCCACTGAAGGTAAAGACAAGATAAAGAAGACAGAAGTTCAGCTAAAAGGACTATATTAACAGAATCTTGCAAGTCTGAAAGTACAAACTTCCCCCTGTTACTTTTAACTACGGATCTATTATG
>NW_015388466.1:5365-7060 GCF_001527695.2 Protobothrops mucrosquamatus
AGCAGCCCCCCAGAGGAGAGTCACCCTGGGCACAGTCTGCATGGAGCAGCACAGCCAAGGACATGGCAGCCGGGCAGTGGGGACAAGACTCCACCCTTGTGTCCCATCGCATGCAGATGATGCTGCAGGGCGCGGACAGAGGGCGTGGCCACCATGATGCTGCTGGGCCATCTGGCAATGTGCTATGGCAGGCGGTGGAGGCGGTGGGTGGCCCTGCATGGAGGAGAGGAGGGGGCGGGGCAGGGCACTCGGTCTCAAAAAGGTTCACCATCATTGACCTATACCATTTCAGACAAGTGGCTGTCCAGTCTCCTCTTTAAAATTTCCAGTGTTGGACCATTCACCGCTTCTGGAGGCAGGTGGTTCCACAGGTTAATTGTTCTCACTGTCAGGAAATTTCTCCTTAGTTCCAGGTTGCTTCTCTCCTTGGTTAGTTTCCCTCCGTCGCTTCTTGTCCTGCCTTCATGTGCTTTGGAGGATAGGTTGACCCTCCCCTTCTTTCCTATCCTCTCAGCCCTGGTCCTTCCCTTTGTTAAATGACCCTTACCCAGTTCCAGCTCCTTATGGTCTAGCCTCCTGCCCCCTCGTTTTATTGTTATATTTGTTATATATGGATTTTTTGGTTATATTTTGTTATTTGTTATAGAAATAGGTTCATATTGTACATATTGTTGATATTGAAATAAAAACATTTGAAATATTTCTTTCGCCCCTCTTTTGTCACAGAGCACACAACCTATTCACATCTTTGTCCTCTTGGCCTTTGTCTTCAAAAAATGTCCATGTGCCCCTTTTCGAGTGTTACTAGGAGGTGGAAACCATCCCAACGTCTTTTGCCAAGGAAGGGTGTTCCACGGATCAGAGATCTCGGCTGTCACCACAGTGGAGAAAGGACTTGTGTTCTCCAATTGTGGGTTTCTTTTGCGGTTGTACAGCCTCAAGCAGGTGCAATCTCTGCCTCAAGGGAAGAAGATGCCCCAGGACACCCTCAGTTCAGAGTTAAATTGCGTATTCTCTGAAGAAACGGCTTCTTTTGCAGGCCGGGCCTTCTGACAAGGCCGTGATGCTCAGTGTGGTGTGTGGTTTGTCTAGGGTGGCTCTGTGTGCACCACACTCTGCTATTCCCAAGGTGGCTGTCATTCTCAGCCCTGTATTTGGCCCTATCATCGTTTCATTGTGTAGAGCAGGGGTGTCCAAACTTGGCAACTTTAAGACTTGGGGACTTCAATTACCAGAATTCCCTGGTTGGAGAATTCTGGGAGCTGGAGTCCACAAGTCTTAAAATTGCCAACTTTGGAGACCCCCTAACCTCGATGGCTGGCTGGGGAATTCTGGGAGTTGGAGTGCACAAGTGTTAAAGTTGCCAAGTTTGGAGACCCCCCCCAGTGGAGGGATTCAAATACTTGAAAAACTGGTTCTCATATTTGATGCAGGCCTGGCACTCTGATGCCAAGAATGGACTTCCGGAAGTGGCATCATGCACTTCCGGTGGGCTGTTCTAGGCCTGGGAGGCCTCCTCCAGGCCTTCAATGCCTAGAATGGACTTCTGGAAGTGGAATCCACACACTTCCAGTGGGCTGTTCTAGGCCTGGGAGTTCTCCCCCAGGTCTCTGATGCCTCCTTTAGGCCTCCCAGGCCTAGAACAGACTTCCGCAAGTGGCATCATGTACTTCTGGTGGGCTGTTCTAGGCCTGG
>NW_015388466.1:8214-18244 GCF_001527695.2 Protobothrops mucrosquamatus
AAGACTTAAAGTTGCCAAGCTTGGAGACCCCACTGATCTAGATGGGGAATTCTGAGAGTTGGAGACCAGAAGTTTGAAATTAGCCAAGTTTGGAGACCCCCTGATCTAGATGGCTGGCTGTGGAATTCTGGGAGTTATATGTCTGATATCAAGTTTCTGTTCTCCTGGAACTCCACAAATAATTTAATTAGATGGATCCATAGATTATATTTATTATACGTTAAGCTGAGTTGGACACAAAATTTTAACAATAAAGAGCCACTAGAGATGAGAATTATAGAAATTTGCTGTTAAGATTCCTATCCAACCAGATCCAACCATTCCTCTTTCTTGTTTGTTGTTGTTGTTGCCATGGTAGCCTCCATGGATTCTCATGATTGTTAAGTAACAGGAGAATAATACCTTGTTTTGATATGAATTCCATCTGGATTGGGTTAGACTTCCACAGTCATTCCCAAATGGATGCCCTGCAAAGCTGCTAAGATTATAGCTCTCAAGGTTTTCAGTTGGCGTATTAAGAATGGAAAATTTAGATTCAGATGCTCCAATGAGATAACTCAACAGGTCCTTCATAAAAAAAGTCAGATAAAGACAATGGACGCTGTATCCTTTTGTTGGTATACCATATGGTTGTTGCTACCTGCCTTGTTACCATTTTTTGCTCAGCACTATAAGAATGCAGTAATGAATATTATATGACACGGGTTAGCTATTTTAACCTCTTGAAAACATTCTGTAATTTCTTGTTGTATCCTGGATTCCTTTGTTATGTTATAGCTAAGAAATAGTATAGATTTTATGTGTGTATTCTGGTCTATGACTGGAATTCGTTAGAAGGAGATACACAGGAAGCACTGAAATTAATTTCTAGATTGCAGAGTTTTTAAAAACAGCCAACACCCTATTCTATTGATAGTCCTTTGCACATATAGTAAAACAACAATATAGCATAGCATTAAACTAATATCAGAGAGAAAATTGCCAACTTTGGAGACCCCCTGATCTAGAGGGCTGGCTGGGGAATTCTGGGAGTTGAAGTCCACAGGTCTTAAATTTGCCAAGGTTGGGAGATTCTGTTCTTAGGCCACATCTAATTCTTCTTTTCTTTGTCCAAATTGATTTTCTCTGTTCCAAAGCTTGTCTCCTACGCTGATGGAGCACCTGCTTCGTAGTAGTCCTCTTTTTAAGCCGTTAAGAATTCCTGCTTCCGAGGCAGGCTGATTGGAAAGATGTGTGCTAAACAAGCATTTAACTTCTGGATTTTTATTTTTATTTTTTTCTAAAACCAGAGCATAGAGAACTGTTCTGGAACGTGGTGAACCTGACTAGAGCATGTATCTGTATGTTAGATATCTGGCATTTATTGGGTTAAGTGCTGTCTCCCTAAGAGATGGCTTATGGGTAATGTAGTTTTAGCTAGTCAGCTATAGCATGTTAGTAGGTTAGTGGGAGGAGTTTCTAAAGGGCAACACAGGACTTCCTGGACATAAGCCAGGGGGGAATGTTCTTTGTCTGAGATAAGCATGAGCCATCAGAGGTCAGATGGCTCCGCTCCAAGTGAGAACTTGGTGTGGAGAAGCTAATAAATTTACTGTTCTGATCATGAATCAGAATGCCCTAATCCAATTCAATCACAGTCAGAGTAACTCGAATGAAGATGATTTCAAAACAGATATATATTTATTCAGTGAGAAATAATACTTGCTAATGGAGATCCACAGATTGCTTTGTCCAGACAGAATCTACCAATAGCAAGTATTATTTCTGACTGAATAAATATATATCTGTTTTGAAATCATTTTAATTTGAGTTAATCTGTCTGTGATTGAATTGGATTAGGGCATTCTGATTCATGATCAGAACAAGAACCGTTTATCTACTTCAAAATCGCAAAAAGCTTACTTAACGGCGGTGACAAAAGAAGACGTAAAATTGGGTCAGTCACGCGGATAACCCTGAGGACAAAAGTAAATCTCCAAGGGGCCTCAACGACTCTCTGAAAGGACGCAAATGACCAGCTGTCTGCAAGGAATATAAATCCTTCCATTCCCCCACCATCCAGTCAGCCTCCTGAAAAAGCACCTTTGGGTTAAAGGGAGCATTGTTGAGCGTGATAGAGGGTGGGTAGCTCTAGATGACCTCAGAGGGCCCTTCCAATTCTATGCTGCTGTGATACATGGGCAGGTCTCTTGACCTGAATGTGGTTGTGACCCAAGCTGCTGGACATGACAAGAAAGGATGCCTGGGCCATTTTTTTAAGCATCCCTTCTCTGCACTCCGGACAGTTTAGTTTTTTTCACCAGAACCAGTGAGTTTGGGCCAATCACTAGGAGAGGGTAAGTTCTAGTCCCGTCTTAGGCACGAAAGTCAGCTAGGTGACTTTGGGCCAATCATCAGGAGACGGTGAGTTCTAGTCCTGCCTTAGGCATGAAAGCCAGCTGAGTGACTTTGGGCCAATCACCAGGAGACAGTGAGTTCTAGTCCCGCCTTAGGCATGAAAGCCAGCTGAGTGACTTTGGGCCAATCACCAGGAGACAGTGAGTTCTAATCCTGCCTTAGGCATGAAAGTTAGCTGAGTGACTTTGGGCCAATCAACAGGAGATGGTGAGTTCTAGTCCCGCCTTAGGCCTGAAAGCCAGCTGAGTGACTTTGGGCCAATCACCAGGAGACAGTGAGTTCTAATCCTGCCTTAGGCATGAAAGTTAGCTGAGTGACTTTGGGCCAATCAACAGGAGATGGTGAGTTCTAGTCCCGCCTTAGGCCTGAAAGCCAGGTGGGTGACTTTGGGCCAATCACCAGGTGAAGGTGAGTTCTAGTCCTGCCTTAGGCGTGAAAGCCACTAGGTGACTTTAGGCCAATCACCAGGAGATGGGGAGTTCTAGTCCCGCTTTAGGGGTGAAAGCCAATTGGGTGATCTTGGGCCAATCCATCCCTCTCAGCCCAACCCACTTCACAGGGTTGTTGTGGGGAAAAATAGGAAGAGGAAACTGCGTTGGATATGCTCACTGCCTTGAGCTATTTGTAAAAATAATAAAGACGGGATACAAATTACATAAACGGAGATGCCACTTAAGTGTATACACCTATTAGGTGCAAACTTTTAAAATGCAACTTTGGTTGCTTCCTCAACGAAAGACTGTCTCGAACTGGAATTTTGGAGACACGTAAAATACTCAACGTAACTAGTGTGGATTGAGATCTTGTCTTCCTAACTCTGATTCTTTCTCTTACAAACCAAAAAAAATTTGTCCCGTCAATTTCGTGGTGCTCACGTGGGGTGTACGGACACACGTGTGTGTATGTGTATGTTTGGGGCGATAGACCAATGACTACTACTGACACTCTTTGTCCTTGCAAATTCTGTCTTATAGCTGTGCTAGAATTTGCACCTGGGCTCTGAATTCCTGCTGTTTTGGCGGGCCTTTGTTGAGCTGCTTGGAACACACCAGGTCCTGCTGGAAAAGAGGGTCTTTTTTGAAGCTAAAGAAGGGAAGTCCGTATTGTAGGGAGGGTGTTTAGCTTTCATAATTTGCACCCGGTGCTTTCTGGATGGAAGACGTCCTTGTAAAAACCCAAGATTTTCAGTGAAGAATCAGTCTTGTTCGGGATCTCCCATCCCTGATGAAAAACAGGGAAAGCTTCGATCAGAAGCTTTTCAGTTCCAAAACTTCTGCTTGGTCCATCAGCCACTTCTCGTGCAAATGGACATCGCTGGCTGCAGAGTTGTGACAGTAGCAGACAACACCAAGCTGATACTTTAGAACAGCGGTCTCCAAACTTTCCAGCTTGGTGGCCCAGCCCAGCACGGGGAGGGGGGCATGTGAGTGGCAGGCGCACATATTGCATGCCTTCCACTTGCACGAATGGAGCTTGGCACATGAATGATGGGTTCTTGTGCTCACTCGCGAAGCTCCACTCGTGGGAGCGGCAGACACTCGTGCGCGAAGCTCCACTCACGCAAGCTGAGGGTGCTTGAGAGAGCTTATATTTGTGCATGAAGCTCCACTACTTGGGTGAGTAGAAGAAGCTCATGCGTGAAGGTCATTCGCATGTGTAGAGGACGCTCATGCGTGAAGCACCATTCATGCGGAACTTTGTGTGCGAACGCAAGTCCCCGATGCTTGCACGAGTGGAGCTTCACGCCTGTGCACCTGCCCATTTCAAACAGGCTGCATCCTGATAGTGGGCACAGCCCGGGGGTTGGGGACCCCTGCTTTGGAAGATAGGCACGAGATTTAGAAGGATCTTGATAGACTTGAATACTGGGTCCTAGCTAACAAAATGAAATTCAGTGGTGAGAAAAGGAAGGTTTTGCTCATAGGCAAGAAAAAAACGAACAAACAAATTCACACGTACAGCATAGTTAACTGTGAAAGGGATCTAGGAGTCCTGGTGGACCACCACTTAAATATGAGCCGGCATGGTGCTGCAGCTGCCAAAAAAGCCAATACAATCCTAGGCATCAACAACTTCATATGAAGTATTAGTATTACTTTATAAGGCCCTGGTAAGAGCACACTTGGAATCCTGCATCCAGTTTTGGTCGCCACGATATAAAAAAGATATTGAGACTCTAGAAAGAGTGCAGAGAAGAGCAACAAAGATGATTGAAGGCCTGGAGACTAAAACATATGACCAACGGTTGCAGGAACTGAGTATGTCTAGTTCATGTGGTGTTCAAACCTGGCCCTTTTATGACTTGTGGACTTCAACTCCCAGAATTCCTCAGTCAGGCACGTTGGCTGAGGAATTCTGGGAGTTGAAGTCCACAAGTCTAAAAGGGCCAGGTTTGAAGACCCCTGGTCTAGTTTAATGAAAAGAAGGACTAAGGGACACATGATAGCGGTCTTCCAATTGAAAGCTTCTGCACGGGAGACAAATTCCTTGTCTGTTTAATCACACTTGCCAGAAAAATTAAAAAATGAAGTATTCAATATCTAATGCAGTGGTTCTCAACCTGTGGGTCGGGACCCCATTTGGGGTCGATCGACCATTTCACGGGGGTCGCCAAGCAAGGCTGTCCGCCATTTTTTTGTCTGCCATTTTTTTTGTCCGCCATTTTTTTCCCCTTTTCCGGTGGGTGCCTTACCTCCCTTGGGCTGGGCCAGCTGGTGGTTGGCCTGCTCCGTCTCTGCCGCTTGCCAGCTACGCCTCGGCCGGCGCAGGGGGCGGAACCACGCATACGCGGCGCTCCCGGGCAGGGAAAGTCCTCGACTTACGACCGGTTGGGTAGTCCTCGACTTACGACCAGTTTAGTCCTCAACTTACGACCGGTTGGGGTCACGGCTTTAAAAAGGTTGAGAACCACTGATCTAATGGGCTTCCACAAAGAAGAAGGGGTCAGCCTATTCTCCAAAGTGCCTGAAGGCAGGACAAGAAGCAACGGATGGAAACTAATCAAGGAGAGAAGCAACCTGGAACTAAGGAGAAATTTCCTGACAGTTAATCGGTGGGACGGCTTGACTCCAAAAGTGCTTCATTACTGGAGGTTTTCAAGAAGAGATTGGACAACCACTTCTCTGAAATGGTATAGAGTCTTCTGCTTAAGCAATGGGTTGGACTAGAAGCCCTCCAAAGTCCCTTCCAACTCTTATTTCTCACACTGTCCCATGCAAAGGGCATAAATATGCCATTTAATTTGCCCACTGATGTCATGACAAACGTGACAACACGGGCTCGAACAGGATGCCAAAGATTCAATCGGCCCCTGTTACAGAATCATAAGAGTTGGAAGAAACCCCAGAGGTCATCTAGTCCAGCCCACGGTCATTGGTTCTCCCTTGAGCTTACGGTCCAACACAGTGTGGTAATTTTAAAATGTGTGGACTTCACCTCCCAGAATTCCCCAGCCATCCGGTGTCAAGATGGTGGCTGCAAGCACCTGCTTGAAGCCGCACCCCTTTTTTATATGCCAATGAGTGTCGTTTGCTATAGACAGATATTTATAGGGATATTTTTGCAGGATATTGACAGAAACGCTAAAGGCAAAAAGGCGAGGAGTGCATTCGTTTTCTCTGCAACAGGCTTTGAAGGCAATCACTTCTTACAGGTGGGCAAATAGGCCAGCAAGAGTTTGGTTCTACGCCCCAGAAAGTGGGCACAGAGTCAAGCCAGGTGACCTCTTGAGTCTTCATTCTCTCCTTCTTCTCAGCAGAGAGTTGAGGTTGAATGGGATGTCTTGGGATCCAGGCGCCCTTGATGAAAAAAAAGGGCCCCTCAAGGATGCTTGGTTCCTGGGCTGGGGGGGGGGTCTCCTTTCAGAAACTGCTGAGTAGGGCAGGATGTAAACAGAAAGATGGAAAGGAAAGGGAAAGGGGGGGGGAAGGGATAAATGGATGAGGAAAAGGGAATAAATGGATGAGGGAAGGGAAGGGGAAGAGAAAAGAGAAGGGAAGGGAGGAGGAGAGGAGAGGAGAAGAGAGAAGAGGAGAGAAGAGAAGAGAAGAGAAGAGAAGAGAAGAGAAGGAAGGGAAGGGAAGGGAAGGGAAGGGATAAATGGATGAGGAAAGGAAAGGGAGTAAATGGATGAGGGAAGGGGAAGAGAAAAGAGAAGGGAAGGGAAGAGAAGAGAGGAGAGAAGAGAAGAGAAGAGAAGAGAAGAGAAGAGAAGAGAAGAGAAGAGAAGAGAAGGGAAGGGAAGGGAAGGGAAGGGATAAATGGATGAGGAAAAGAAAGGGAATAAATGGATGAGGGAAGGGAAGGAAAGGAAAGAGGAAAGGAGGAAGAAGAAATGAAATGAGGAAAGAAGGAAAGGAAAAAGAAAAGGAATGCAAAGAGGAAGGGTGGAAGAAGAAATATGAGTAAAGAATGAAAGAAAAAAGGAAGTAAATGGATGAAGAAGGGAGAAGAAGGGGTGAGAGAAGGGTGGGTGGATGGATGGAAAGAGAAAGAAAGGAAGGAGAAAGGAAGGGATAGATGGATGAGAAAGGAAGGAAGAGACGGATGAGAAGGAAGGTAGGAAGGGGAAAGGGATAGATGAGAACAAAGAAAAAGGAAGGGAGGGATAGATGGATGAGAAAAGGAATGACAAAGGGGGAAGGAAGAAAGGAAGGGATAGATGAGAAAGGAAGGAAGGGATGAAAAAGAAAGAAGGAAGGAAAAATTGAAAAAGAGAAAGGAGGGAGGGAGGGAAGGAAGGAAGGAAGGAAATTACAAGTTATATTTTGGCGAGGTCCTGGGAAAACACACAACATTAATATGGGCTTCTCCCTATGGAAAATATTCCATGTTTCTCTTCCCTTTCCACCTTCCAGCCACTCTTTCTCTCTAGCGTGCACCCTGCCCCCCTTCCCCTTGACCACCAACTCCATCTTGCTGGTTGTGCCTTTCTGTTACTGAGGTCCATATAGATGCCCAGAAAAGGACCCACAACCTCTGATTTGTCTTTCCATTGCTTTACTTCCTTTCTCTTGACAAAGGTCTTGCATATTGAGGGAAAACTGCCCCCCCAAATTGGTGGGGGGGAATCTCCAGTGGGTGGGTGGAACCATTCCATGTCACCCCTAGATATCATGAGGGTGGTTCTAGGTCCTACAACGCCACGGCGTCTCCAGGGAGAGACCGAAACAGGAAAATGCCTGGCGCAGCATCAAGATTCAAGCCCCACCCCTTTGGAAAACACCTGTACTAGGAGGCGGAGCTTGAGTGATAAGGACACTTCTACCATCTTGACTGGTTTGACCTTCCTCCCCTCCCGACACATTCCCCCCCTCAATGGTCCAACCCACTAATCCAGGCCATGTTCCCCTTGGGGATACCTTGTAATTCGGCAGTTTTGTGTGTCGACATACACTCCCGTGTACACAATATCACACTGGACGACATTGTTTGAAAAGTCCGACTCGGCCACCAGGAAATCAGGGTTGACGGTCACCTTGAAAACAGAAGGACAACACTGGAGGTTTTCAAGAAGAGACTGGATGACCATTTGTCTGAAATGGTATAGGCCAGGGGTAGACAACCTTGGCTCTTTTATGACTGGTGGACTTCAACTCCCAGAATTCCTGAGCCAGCATGGTTCAGCTTGGAAACCTCTCCATTTCTCCTCAGCATGGCTGGCTCAGGAATTCTGGGAGTTGAAGTCCACGAGTCATAAAAGAGCCAAGGTTGCCTACCCCTGATCTAGGTGTATCTATCGTCTGTCTGTCTGTCTGTCTGTCTGTTCTATCTATCTATCTATCTATCATCTATCTATCTATCTATCTATCTATCTATCTATCTATCTATCTATCTATCTATCTATCTATCTATCTATCTATCCATCCATCCATCCATCCATCNGCTTTCTGACAGAGCTTGACCTTAAAACCTCTGTGCATTTTATGAGTTGCATTGATCACACCTAACTCTAGAACAGAAGGATTGAGACTAAGAAAGAGAATGTTTGGTTTTTTTTAAACAGGGCAGTTAAAGCACCACGAGTGCACCCCACATGCCTGTGTGCACACACATACACATACAAACCCCGCTATCTGGTTACGCTACTACTGACACTCTTTGTCTTTGCAAATTCTGTCTTATAGCTGTGCTAGAATTTGCACCTGGGCTCTGAATTCCTGCTGTTTTGGCGGGCCTTTGTTGAGCTGCTTGGAACACACCAGGTCCTGCTGGAAAAGAGGGTCTTTTTTGAAGCTAAAGAAGGGAAATCCGTATTGTAGGGAGGGTGTTTAGCTTTCATAATTTGCACCCGGTGCTTTCTGGATGGAAGACGTCCTTGTAAAAACCCAAGATTTTCAGTGAAGAATCAGTCTTGTTCGGGATCTCCCATCCCTGATGAAAAACAGGGAAAGCTTCGATCAGAAGCTTTTCAGTTCCAAAACTTCTGCTTGGTCCATCAGCCACTTCTCGTGCAAATGGACATCGCTGGCTGCAGAGTTGTGACAGTAGCAGACAACACCAAGCTGATACTTTAGAACAGCGGTCCCCAAACTTTCCAGCTTGGTGGCCCAGCCCAGCACGGGGAGGGGGGCATGTGAGTGGCAGGCGCACATATTGCATGCCTTCCACTTGCACGAATGGAGCTTGGCACATGAATGATGGGTTCTTGTGCTCACTCGCGAAGCTCCACTCGTGGGAGCGGCAGACACTCGTGCGCGAAGCTCCACTCACGTGAGCTGAGGGTGCTTGAGAGAGCTTATATTTGTGCATGAAGCTCCACTACTTGGGTGAGTAGAAGAAGCTCATGCGTGAAGGTCATTCGCATGTGTAGAGGACGCTCATGCGTGAAGCACCATTCATGCGGAACTTTGTGTGCGAACGCAAGTCCCCGATGCTTGCACGAGTGGAGCTTCACGCCTGTGCACCTGCCCATTTCAAACAGGCTGCATCCTGATAGTGGGCACAGCCCGGGGGTTGGGGACCTGTGGAGATTAACCAAAGCTACCTCATGTTTAATTAGTATTTTGACTTTGTGTATTGTATAAGTACGTGCAGACTGCCTTGGCAGTTGGAACACGTACAAAGTGCAAATAAATGTTATCTGTGTCTGTGTCTAGCAAATAGCTAACCAGAAGGTTGTTATTTCCTCCTTGAGAGCGAGGTCTTTGTGTAAAATTTCAATAAAAGAGAGCTTACGATGCTACTCGGGGTTCTCACTTTTGCAGACAGCCCTGTGTCTTGTGTTTCATGGGAACCGGATCACTACAAGTGGTGACCCCGACGTGATCGCTCTGAAAGCGGTACGTCCCTGGACTCTATTACTCAATCGCCTGGAAGAGGTTCAATGCGTTTCATCAGATCTTTGCTGGGAAAAGACTGATTCTTTCGTGAGTAATGGGGGGAGATCTTTCTAAAGTGCAGTTAGCACACGTCAGGGAAATTAGAAAGATAACTGGGAGGAATTTTTTTCATTTTTCAAAGAAAGGTAATTTGCATCAGTTATCAAAAGGGGAGGTTATTGAATTATTAACACATATTTGGGATAAAATTCCTACATATCCTGAAGCAGGTAGTTTGAAGGTGAGCACTTGGAGAAAGGTGGGAGAGTTTTTACATCAAACTCCCCGAGCTCCTGCTTCTATTTTAACATCTT
>NW_015388466.1:21755-71990 GCF_001527695.2 Protobothrops mucrosquamatus
AGCTACCTCATGTTTAATTAGTATTTTGACTTTGTGTATTGTATAAGTACGTGCAGACTGCCTTGGCAGTTGGAACACGTACGAAGTGCAAATAAATGTTATCTGTGTCTGTGTCTAGCAAATAGCTAACCAGAAGGTTGTTATTTCCTCCTTGAGAGCGAGGTCTTTGTGTAAAATTTCAATAAAAGAGAGCTTACGATGCTACTCGGGGTTCTCACTTTTGCAGACAGCCCTGTGTCTTGTGTTTCATGGGAACCGGATCACTACAGGGACCCCTGCTTTGGAAGATAGGCACGAGATTTAGAAGGATCTTGATAGACTTGAATACTGGGTCCTAGCTAACAAAATGAAATTCAGTGGTGAGAAAAGGAAGGTTTTGCTCATAGGCAAGAAAAAACGAACAAACAAATTCACACGTACAGCATAGTTAACTGTGAAAGGGATCTAGGAGTCCTGGTGGACCACCACTTAAATATGAGCCGGCATGGTGCTGCAGCTGCCAAAAAAGCCAATACAATCCTAGGCATCAACAACTTCATATGAAGTATTAGTATTACTTTATAAGGCCCTGGTAAGAGCACACTTGGAATCCTGCATCCAGTTTTGGTCGCCACGATATAAAAAAGATATTGAGACTCTAGAAAGAGTGCAGAGAAGAGCAACAAAGA
The DNA here is from genome assembly GCF_001527695.2 of Protobothrops mucrosquamatus. NCBI lineage: Eukaryota > Metazoa > Chordata > Lepidosauria > Squamata > Viperidae > Protobothrops > Protobothrops mucrosquamatus. The sequence continues at coordinate 22,424 of NW_015388466.1, forward strand.
TGATTGAAGGCCTGGAGACTAAAACATATGACCAATGGTTGCAGGAACTGAGTATGTCTAGTTCATGTGGTCTTCAAACCTGGCCCTTTTATGACTTGTGGACTTCAACTCCCAGAATTCCTCAGTCAGGCACGTTGGCTGAGGAATTCTGGGAGTTGAAGTCCACAAGTCTAAAAGGGCCAGGTTTGAAGACCCCTGGTCTAGTTTAATGAAAAGAAGGACTAAGGGACACATGATAGCGGTCTTCCAATTGAAAGCTTCTGCACGGGAGACAAATTCCTTGTCTGTTTAATCACACTTGCCAAAAAAATAAAAAAATGAAGTATTCAATATCTAATGGGCTTCCACAAAGAAGAAAGGGTCAACCTATTCTCCAAAGCGCCTGAAGGCAGGACAAGAAGCAACGGATGGAAACTAATCAAGGAGAGAAGCAACCTAGAATATAAGGAGGAATTTCCTGACAGTTAATCGGTGGGACGGCTTGACTCCAAAAGTGCTTCATTACTGGAGGTTTTCAAGAAGAGATTGGACAACCACTTCTCTGAAATGGTATAGAGTCTTCTGCTTAAGCAATGGGTTGGACTAGAAGCCCTCCAAAGTCCCTTCCAACTCTTATTTCTCACACTGTCCCATGCAAAGGGCATAAATATGCCATTTAATTTGCCCACTGATGTCATGACAAACGTGACAACACAGGGGCTGTAACAGGATGCCAAAGATTCAATCGGCCCCTGTTACAGAATCATAAGAGTTGGAAGAAACCCCAGAGGTCGTCTAGTCCAGCCCACGGTCATTGGTTCCCCCTTGAGCTTACGGTCCAACACAGTGTGGCAATTTTAAAATGTGTGGACTTCACCTCCCAGAATTCCCCAGCCCTCCAGTGTCAAGATGGTGGCTGCAAGCACCTGCTTGAAGCCGCACCCCTTTTTTATATGCCAATGAGTGTCGTTTGCTATAGCCAGAGATATTTATAGGGATATTTTTGCAGGATATTGACAGAAACGCTAAAGGCAAAAAGGCGAGGGGTGCAATCGTTTTCTCTGCAACAGGCTTTGAAGGCAATCGCTTCTTACAGGTGGGCGAACAGGCCAGCAAGAGTTTGGTTCTACGCCCCAGAAAGTGGGCACAGAGTCAAGACAGATGACCTCTTGGGTCTTCATTCTCTCCTTCTTCTCAGCAGAGAGTTGAGGTTGAATGGGATGTCTTGGGATCCAGGCGCCCTTGACGAAAAAAAGAACCCCTCAAGGATGCTTGGTTCCTGGGCTGGGGGGTCTCCTTTCAGAAACTGCTGAGCAGGGCAGGATGTAAATAGAAAGATGGAAAGGAAAGGGGGGGAAGGGATAAATGGATGAGGGAAGGGGAAGGGGAAGAGAAAAGAGAAGGGAAGGGAAGAGAGGAGAGGAGAGAAGAGAAGAGAAGAGAAGAGAAGAGAAGAGAAGAGAAGGGAAGAGAAGAGAAGAGAAGGGAAGGGAAGGGAAGGGATAAATGAATGAGGAAAAGAAAGGGAATAAATGGATGAGGGAAGGGAAGGGGAAGAGAAAAGAGAAGGGAAGGGAAGAGAGGAGAGAAGAGAAGAGAAGAGAAGAGAAGGGAAGAGAAGAGAAGAGAAGGGAAGGGATAAATGAATGAGGAAAAGAAAGGGAATAAATGGATGAGGGAAGGGAAGGGGAAGAGAAAAGAGAAGGGAAGGGAAGAGAGAAGAGAAGAGGAGAAGAGAAGAGAAGGGATAAATGGTTGAGGAAAAGAAGGAATAAATGGATGAGGGAAGGGAAGGGGAAGGGAAGGGGAAAGGGAAGGAATAAATGGATGAGGGAAGGAAAGGGAGTAAATGGATGAGGGAAGGGGAAGGGAAAGAGAAAAGAGAAGGGAAGAGAGAAGAGAAGAGAAGAGAAGGGAAGGGATAAATGGTTGAGGAAAAGAAAGAATAAATGGATGAGGGAAGGGGAAGGGAAGGGATAAATGGATGAGAAAAGGAAAGGGAGTAAATGGATGAGGGAAGGAAAGGAAAGGAAAGAGGAAAGGAGGAAGAAGAAGTGAAATGAGAAAAGAAGGAAAGGAAAAAGAAAAGGATTGCAAAGAGGAAGGGAGGAAGAAGAAATATGAGGAAAGAATGAAAGAAAAAAGGAAGTAAATGGATGAAGAAGGGAGAAGAAGGGGTGAGAGAAGGGTGGGTGGATGGATGGAAAGAGGAAGGAAGGAAAGGAAAAAGGAAGTGATGGATGAGAAAGAAAGGAAGGAGAAAGGAAGGGATAGTTGGATGAGAAGGAAGGTAGGAAGGGGAAAGGGATAGATGAGAACAAAGAAAAAGGAAGGGAGGGATAGATGGATGAGAAAAGGAATGACGAAGGAAGAAAGGAAGGGATAGATGAGAAAGGAAGGAAGGGATGAAAAAGAAAGAAGGAAGGAAAAATTGAAAAAGAGAAAGGAGGGAGGGAGGGAAGGAAGGAAGGAAATTACAAGTTATATTTTGGCGAGGTCCTGGGAAAACACACAACATTAATATGGGCTTCTCCCTATGGAAAATATTCCATGTTTCTCTTCCCTTTCCACCTTCCAGCCACTCTTTCTCTCTAGCGTGCACCCTGCCCCCCTTCCCCTTGACCACCAACTCCATCTTGCTGGTTGTGCCTTTCTGTTACCGAGGTCCACAAAGATGCCCAGAAAAGGACCCACAACCTCTGATTTGTCTTTCCATTGCTTTACTTCCTTTCTCTTGACAAAGGTCTTGCATATTGAGGGAAAACTGCCCCCCCAAATTGGTGGGGGGGAATCTCCAGTGGGTGGGTGGAACCATTCCATGTCACCCCTAGATATCACGAGGGCGGTTCTAGGTCCTACAACGCCACGACGTCTCCAGGGAGAGACCAAAACTGGAAAATGCCCGACGCAGCATCAAGATTCAAGCCCCGCCCCTTTGGAAAACACCTGTACAAGGAGGCGGAGCTTGAGTGATAAGGACACTTCTACCATCTTGACTGGTTTGACCTTCCTCCCCTCCCGACACATTCCCCCCCCAATGGTCCAACCCACTAATCCAGACCATGTTCCCCTTGGGGATACCTTGTAATTCGGCAGTTTTGTGTGTCGACATACACCCCCGTGTACACAATATCACACTGGACGACATTGTTTGAAAAGTCCGACTCGGCCACCAGGAAATCAGGGTTGACGGTGACCTTGAAAACAGAAGGACAACACTGGAAGTTTTTAAGAAGAGACTAGACGACCGTTTGTCTGAAATGGTATAGGGCAGGGGTAGGCAACCTTGGCTCTTTTATGACTCGTGGACTTCAACTCCCAGAATTCCTGAGCCAGCATGGTTCAGCTTGGAAACCTCTCCATTTCTCCTCAGCATGGCTGGCTCAGGAATTCTGGGAGTTGAAGTCCACGAGTCATAAAAGAGCCAAGGTTGCCTACCCCTGATCTAGGTGTATCTATCGTCTGTCTGTCTGTCTGTCTGTCTGTTCTATCTATCTATCTATCTATCATCTATCTATCTATCTATCTATCTATCTATCTATCTATCTATCTATCTATCTATCTATCTATCTATCTATCTATCCATCCATCCATCCATCCATCNTCTGTCTGTCTGTCTGTCTGTCTGTCTGTCTGTCTGTCTGTCTGTCTGTCTGTCTGTCTGTCCTATCTATCTATCTATCTATCTATCTATCTATCTATCTATCTATCTATCTATCTATCTATCTATCTATCTATCTATCTATCTATCTATCTATCTATCTATCTATCTATCTATCTATCTATCTATCTATCTATCTATCTATCTATCTATCTATCATCTAGGTCAGGAGTAGGCAACCTTGGCTCTTTTATGACTCATGGACTTCAACTCCCAGAATTCCTGAGCCAGCATGGCTCAGCTTGGAAACCTCTCCCTGTCCCCTCAGCGTGGCTGGCTCAGGAATTCTGGGAGTTGAAGTCCACGAGTCATAAAAGAGCTAAGGTTGCCTACCCCTGGTATAGAGTTTCCTGCCCCAGAAGGGGGTTGGACTAGAACAGGGCTTTTCAACCTTTTCACTCAGGTGACCCTGAGGACACAGCTAAACCTCCAAGTGGCCTCAACGACTCTCTAAAAGAATGCAAATGAACAACTGTCTGCAAGGAGTATAAATCCTTCCATTCCCCCATCGTCCAGTCAGAACTGAAGAAGCTTCTTGGATGAGAAGCGAAACATCTTCAAAGAAAAACAAGAAAGTCCAGTTGCCTCCTGAAAAAGCATCTTTGGGATAACTATGGCCTGGATGACTGAGAAACTCCATAGACGCTCAGCAATGGAAATTTTATTTTCGATTATGGTCGTTAACTCGAGGACTATTTGCGAAAGTGTTTGCTTTCTTTTGCCAGAGTCATTCTACTTTTATTTGCAGGTCTTTACATTTTGTGATTTCCTATGATAATAATAATAACAACAACAATAACAATAATAATAATAGTAAAGTTGGAAGGCACCTTGGAGGTCATCTAGTCCAACCCCCTGCTCAGGCAGGAAACCCTATACCATTTCGGACAAATGGCGGTGGTGGTGATAATTACCTTGAGGATATAGTTTCCGGGAGGAACGTCTGTAATATCAATCCACTGGCAGTCGATATTGGCATGGTAGGTATCGTAGCAGCCTGGGCTCAGACCCTGAGGGGAGAGAGAAAATGACATTTAATAATAATAATAATAAAGTTGGAAGGCACCTTGGAGTTCATCTAGTCCAACCCCCTGCTCAGGCAGGAAATCCTATACCATTTCAGACAAATGGTTGTCCAATAACTTCTTAAATACTTCCAGTGTTGGAGCATTCACAACTTCTGGAGGCAGGTTGTTCCACTGCTTAATTGTTCTGCCATTTATTTCAATGGAGGAAATCTATATGGCTGCCAGTCTTACACACATATTCTAGGCCAGGGGTAGGCCACCTTGGCTCTTTTATGACTCGTGGACTTCAACTCCCAGAATTCCTGAGCCAGCATGGCTCAGCATGGAAACCTCTCCATTTCTCCTCAGCATGGCTGGCTCAGGAATTCTGGGAGTTGAAGTCCACGAGTCATAAAAGAGCCAAAGTTGCCTACCCCTGATCCAGGCAGCTAAAAACCAACACCCGAAAAGCAGAATTACAATAAAACTAATTTTGTCTGAAGTCTGCTTCAGCCATTCGAAGCTGTGTGGACTTCAACTCTCAGAATCCCCTAGCCAGAAAGGCGGGGCTTCAATTGCATGATTGTGGCCGCCATCTTGATTTCTTTTATCCTTCGCCCGATACAAAAGCGGGTCACTTCGGTCCATGATTAATTTCCCCTATAGGTTTAGAAGCTTTTTGAAGCAGGGTTATTTTTTTTTATTATAGGTAGTCCTCGACTTACCACAGTTCGTTTAGTGACCGTTCAAAGTTGCAATGGCACTGAAAAAAGGGACTTAGGATTGTTTTTCACATTTATGACCATTTAGCATCCCTGTGTCACATGATCAAATTTCAGACGCTTAAGCAACTGACTCGCATTTATGACGGTTGCGGGGTCCTGGGGTTTTGTGATCACCTTCTGACAAGCAAAGTCAATGCGGAAGCCAGATTCACTTAACGACCGTGTTACTAATTGAGCAACAGAACTGGTTCCCTTAACGACTGTGGCAAGAAAGGTCATAAAATGGGCTAAACCTCACTTAACAACTGTCTTGCTTAGTCATGGAAATGTTGGGCTCGATTTGGTCATAAGTTGAAGGTTTCCTGCCTGAGCAGGGGGTTGGACTAGAAGACCTCCAAGATCCCTTCCACGTATTCTATTCTATTCTATTCTATTCTATTCTATTCTATTCTACTCTACTCTACTCTATTCTATTCTTCCTCTATAATGATGGCCGTAAATCAGATTGTCATATGGCCACCTGATTTTTACTTTCTTTTTTCACAGCAGTTGTTAAATGAAATGTTGGGTTCAATTGTAGCCGTAAGTCGGGGATTAACTGTCCTTAAAAACCCAGTGGGAATTGGGGACATCTGCTGGGGAGGGAGGTCAGAAAAGTCAAGATGGCGGCTAGATATCCAGATGAAGTTTCTCCTAAATGTTCTCTTAAATGACGGATAAACACACCGGTTTGTCGAGGTAGGCAAACCCAGCTGAGAAAAAGTCAGCCATTGCACACCTGAACGTGAGCAGTGCACGCATAGCGTCGTCGGACACCCACGTCACAAGAGGTGTCCTCCAGGCAGAAACTGGCTTTGTGGCCCTCAGCCACCTTCTTATAGGATACGGTGTCCAGAAGGTCATAGCTGCTGAAGGCTTCCATGCTATGGTAATGCCTGAAAGAAAGAAAGATTTAGAAAATACAGGTTAAGTCCTTGATTTACAACCGTTCGTTTATTCCCAAAGGTGCTTTTTCAGGAACCAAGTGGACTTTCTTGTTTTCCTTAGAAGATGTTTTGCTTCTCCTCCAAGAAGCTTCTTCAGTTCTGACTGGATGTGGGGAAGGGAAGGATTTATACTTTTTGCAGAGTATAAATGACAGCTGGTCATTTGCATTCTTTTAGAGAGTCGTTGAGGCCACTTGGAGGTTTATCTGTGTCCTCATTTGCATTCTTTTAGAGAGTCGTTGAGGCCACTTGGAGGTTTATCTGGGTCACCCGGGTGGTGCAAATGGGTGTGGAGCCTCTTGGAACTGCTGAAAGGACCTTGTAGACTGGAAATGGATGATGTCGTGTCTCTCCCCTTCTGTTGAGGGAGGGCTGTTCAGTATTGACACAGATGGCCTCTTAATAATAATAATAATAATAAAGTTGGAAGGGACCTTGGAGGTCATCCAGTCCAACCCCCTGCTCAGGCAGGAAACCCTGTACCACTTCGAACAAATGGCTGTCCAGTCTCTTCTTAAAGACTTCCAGTGTTGGAGCATTCACCGCTTCTGGAGGCAGGTTGTTCCACTGGTTAATTGTTCTAACTGACAGGAAGTTTCTCCTTAGTTCTAGGTTGCTTCTCTCCTTGATGAGTTTCCATCCATTGCTTCTTGTCCTGCCCTCAGGTGCCTTGGAGAATAGCTTGACTCCCTCTTCTTTGGGGTAGCCCCTGAGATATTGGAAGACTGCTATCATGTCCCCCCTCGTCCTTCTCTTCATTAATGACCTGGATGACTGAGAATCTCCATAGGCAAACCATTTGTTTAAGTGACCGTTCGAAGTTACAAAGGCACTGGAAAAAAGCGATTCATTCCAGGTCCTCGCAGTTATGACCGTCGCTGCATCCCCGTGGTCATGGGATCAAAATTTGGGCCCTGGGAAATCGGCATGTACTTACGACGGATGCAGCCTCCTGGGGGGGTCATGTGATCCCCATCTGCGATCTTCCCAATCAGCTTCGGACAAGGAAAGTCAGTGGGGGAAGCTGGATTTGCTTAACGACCGCCTGATTCATTTAATAACAGCGGTAATTCACTTAACAGCCATGGAGAGCAAGGTTGCAAAACTGGGCCTGACTCACTGAACAACGGTTTTGCTTTAGCGAGGGAAGTTGTGGTCTCAACTGCGGACATCAGTCAAGGACTCGCTGTATGTCCATTAGGCGCCAACCACCATTTGTGATATTTGTCAGGAGGGCCTGCCCAAAGCAGAGACTTCATCACAACGAGGAAATGTTCACTGTGATGTCATGCCAGAAGCCCCACCCTTTAGTTCTGAGAAATGATGAAACATGCATTGTGATATCATAAGGCAAGCTCCGCCCCTTAGGTCTGAACCATGGAACATGCATTGGGACATCAGGAGCAAAGCTCCGCCCCTTAGTTCTGAAAAATGATGAAATGTGTATTGTGATGTCATGAGGCAAGCCCTGCCCCTTAATTCTGAAAAATGAGGAAACATGCATTGTGACATCAGGAGCGAAGCTCCGCCCCTTAGTCCTGCAAAATGATAACTCATGGGTTGTGACATCAGGAGCCAAGCTCCATCCCTTAGTTCTGAAAAATGAAGCACGTTGTGACATCATGAGGCAATCCCCACCCCTCAGTTCTGAAGCCTGTTGTGACATCATGAGGCAAGCCCCACCCTCTAGTTCTGAAGCCTGTTGTGACCTCATGAGGCAAACCCCACCCCCTAGTTCTGAAGTCTGTTGTGACATTCTGAGGCAAGCCCCACCCCTTAGTACTGAAGCCTGTTGTGACATCGAGGCAAGCCCCACCCCTTAATTCTTAACCCTGTTGTGACATCCTGAGGCAAGCCCCGCCCCCTAGTTCTGAAGCATGTTGTGACATCATGAGACAACCCCACCTCTTCGTTCTGAAAAAAAAACAATGAAACATGCATTGTCCTGTCATGAAACAAGCCCCGCCCCTTAGTTCCAAAAAATGAGGAAACATGCTTTGTGACGTCATCAACCAAGCTCTGCCCCTCCGTGTTTGTGCACCATATCGCTAGCCCTTTGCGTGACACGAGACTTTCGGTTCTGATTTGTTACAAATAAACTTCCGGAAACTTCCGGCTCGACAAAAAACGAGTCAGCCTTGCACCATCATCCCCGCTCCGCTCGCTTACTGGTGACAGCTGTGCCACTCCCACTGGTGTCGCGGCTTCACCGGGAGAAAGTCCGCCGTTCCTTGGTTCTTCACTCTTTGGGGGAAGCGAAGCAGGACGCGGGTGCTGATCTGACTCAGCCCAGGTCGGTAAGCGGATCTGCGGGAAACGGAGGACACAAAAGCCATGGAAAACTGGGCCCACTGGAACCGAGTGGCTGCCTCCCGTATGAGAGCTAGTCTTCAAATTACAACCACTCGTTGAGCAGACCTTCTGACTTATTGCCAGTCCTCGCACTTACGACCATTGGACGTCCCCGTGATCACACACGATCATGATCCAGGCACTTGGTCACCGGCTCACCTTTACGACGATTGTAGTGACCAGGATCCTGTGATCACTATTTGTGACTTTCCCAGCTGGCTTCCGACTAGCAAAGTCAGTGGGGGAAAGCAGACAGGGAAATTCACAAGTCACGGCCCTGTGATGTTTCGACCCAATTGTGGTCGTTAAGTCGAGGACTATGTGTAACTGAACTGCTGGCTTATTTCAGCATTTGCTGGAAAAATGATGCTGCTTGTGGTTCTATTTTCTTCTATTTTACAATGCATAGCAATAGCCATAGCACTTGGACTTATACACAGTGCTTTACAGCCCTCTCTAAGCGGTTTATAGAGTCAGCCTATTGCACCCCCAACAATCTGAGTCCTCATTTTACCGACCTCGGAAGGACGGAAGGCTGAGTCAACCCTGAGCCGGTCAGGATCAAACTGCTGGCAGCCGGCAGTCAGCAGAATTAGTCTGCAATACTGCATTCTAACCACTGAGCCACCAATAGTTGGGTACTTTGAAAGAAAACATTCAAATTGGCTTCCCCCAGTCTAGACTACAATTCACGCTCACCCATACCTAAAAGAAAGGGAGAGAGGGAGAGAAGGAGGGAAGGAGGGAAGGAGGGAAGGAGGGACGAAGGAAGAAAGGAAGGAAGGAAGATATGTTTGTAAATATCTGTTGAGAAGATTGGAAGTCATTGTATCATAACCTACCTTCCTTCCTTCCTTCCTTCCTTTTTCTTTTTTTTTCTTCCTTCCTTTCTTTTTTCCTTTTTCTTTCTTTTTCTCCCTCTCCTCTCCTTCCTTCCCCTCCCCTCCCCTCCCCTCTTTTTTCCCTTCTCTATCTTTTCCTTTAAATTGATCTTCGACTTTTATGTAAACACCTCAATAAATATACAGTATATATTTTTAAAAGACAGAAAAGGGATACACCTTCTGTTTCAACTTTCTTCATTTTACAAATCTACGCTAGTCAGGGGTAGGCAACCTTGGCTCTTTTATGACTTGCGGACTTCAATACCCCAGAATTCCTGAACCAGCCATGCTGACTCAGGACTCCTGGGAGTTGAAGTCCACAAGTCATAAAAGAGCCAAGGCTGCCTACCCCTGACCCAAGTACCCCATTTCTACTCTGAAGAATGCAGGAGGCGTTCCCCATTTAAACCCAAGCTCTAAAAAAAAAAAGCTGGCTGGCTGGCTGGCTGGGGAATTCTGGGAGTTGAAGTCCACCCAGCTTAAAGTTGTCAAGGTTGAGAAACACGGCTCTAAAAGAGGTATGTAGGGAATGCTGGGGGGGGGGGTGGAGGTAGAGAAAGAGAAGCGGGCAATTCATCAACTGAACAAACAAGCAGAAAGTGGCAAGCTGTGAGTGACCCTTCTATGCCACCCTGGCTTGCCTCACAGCCCACTTTGTCGAAGTGTTTACAGAAAACCGCTCTCTTTTCATCTGCTCCCTAATTTTGGCACTTTCTAAGCTGGAATCTGTAAATGGGGCAACCAGACTCGCCCACTTTAGACCATCAGGCTAAAAGTAAACACAGGACATTCCTTTCTCCTCCACCCCAAAATTTTGCAGGGAAAATATTCCTGATTCTGCTTTAGGGCCGTAATTTTCCTTGGTCACTGGCAAGGAGAGACCTTGGCTGGGGATATGAGTTTTGCAAACATCCCTTAATGAACTGCCTCTTATTAGTCAATAGGCAAACATCAGCACCAGAACCAGTGAAATAACAGAATGGCAGAGTTGGAAGGGACCTTAGAGGTCATCTAGTCCAGCCCCCTGCTCAAGCAGGAGAGCCTATACCATTCCGGACAAATGGCTCTCCAGTCTCTTCTTAAAAACCTCCAGTGATGGAGCACCCACAACTTCTGGAGGCAAGGAGTTCCACTGGTTAATTGTTCTAACTGTCAGGAAGTTTCTCCTTAGTTCTAGGTTGCTTCTCTCCTTGATTACTTTCCATCGGTTGCTTCTTGTCCTGCCTTCAGGCGCTTTGGAGAATAGCTTGACTCCCTCTTCTTTGTGGACTTCCCTCCGGAAGTTGTGAATGCTCCAACACTGGAGGCTTTAAAGAAGAGATTGGACAATCATTTGCCTGTAATGGTATAGGGCAGGGGTAGGCAACCTTGGCCCCTTCATGACTCGTGGACTTCAACTCTCAGAATTCCTGAGCCAGCATGGGGGAACTATGGTCCCCTCATGACTCGTGGACTTCAACTCCCAGAATTCCTGAGCCAGCCATGCTGAGGGAAAAGGGAGAGGTTTCCAAGCTGAGCCAGGCTGACTCAGGAATTCTGGGAGTTGAAGTCCACGAGTCATAAAAAGGCCAAGGTTGCCTACCCCTGGATAGGTATAGGGTTTCCCACCTGAGCTGGGGGTTGGACTAGAAGACCTCCAAGGTCCCTTCCTATTCTGTTAAATTTTTATCTGCCACTCTCCCTGATGAGGTGACTCCCAGAGGCTTACCTGTTGTAAACAGCTTTGCTACTTACCTCGCCAGGCAGTTTTCTTCAGCTGCGCATTCCAAGGCATACCTTTGGACTTTTTGGATGTAGGTGGATGCTTGCAGAAAATACGGATCAGGGATCAAGTCTGGCAGACCTGAAAGGAGAGACCGGAAGCGGCAAAATGAGAGAAACATTTGCCTTCCTGAACGACAGCCCTGCACAGAATGAGGACAGAACGCCAGAAGTTAGGAGAGGGGTATCTTCTGATTGATAAAAGAAGGACACCGTCTTCATTGGGCCGAGACCAAAGATGATCAGGGGACTGGAGGCTAAAACATACGAAGAACGGTTACAGAAACTGGGCTAAGCTAGTCTAGTGAAGAGAAGGACCAGGGGAGACATGATAGCAGCGTTCCAATATATTTGAGGGGCTGCCACAGAGAGGAGGGGGGTCAACCTATTTCCCAAAGAACCTGAAGGCCAGACAAGCAACAATGGATGGAAACTGATCAAGGAGAGCTTCAACCTAGAAATAAGAAGGAATTTTCTGACCATTGAGAACAATGGAACAGATTGCCTCCAGATGTTGCGGGAGCTTCATCACTGGAAGCTATCAAGAGACTGGTCTGCCATCTGTCACAAATGGTGGAGGGTCTCCTGCTTGGGTGGGTGGGGGGTCAGACTAGATGACCTACAAGGTCCCTTCCAACTCTGTCATTCTATTCTATTTAGACCAAAATAACAAAGGTGTATTTTCCAGTGAGCCTCTGGTGGGCACCTACATGCTTTACTTTAAAGCAGGGGTAGGCAACCTTGGCTCTTTTATGACTCGTGGACTTCAACTCCCAGAATTCCTGAGCCAGCCATGCTGAGGGGAAAGGGAGGTTTCCAAGCTGAGCCTTGCTGGCTCAGGAATTCTGGGAGTTGAAGTCCATGAGTCATAAAACAGCCAAAGTTGCCTACACCTGCTTTAAAACAATGCTTCCCAAACCTTTTCCTGCCCTATCCAAAACCGCTTCCCAGTAAGTCTTTTTTTTTTTTTTAATCCAACGTAGGTACAAACATTTTAAGTCCATTTAAAGATCCCTGTAGTGATGGGGAATGGGTATGTGTGTGTTGCTACCCAAAGGAAAAAAAAAACACTTTTGCCCAGTTTGGGGTACTTTATCCAAGTTTGGGAAGCACTGGTTTAAAAGGCGATTTGGACAAAGGCGAGAACAAATTATCTGTTGCTTGCTGGTGGAAGGTGTCGCTCCCTCTTTCCCCCCCTCCTGTCTTTATTCCATTTTTTTCTCTCTCTCTCCTACCTTTCTTTCTCTTTCTCCCTCCCTTCTTCCCTTCTAGAGTCCTCTTTTCCTTCCATCCTTCCTTTCTTTCGTCAACCCCCTTCTTCCCTCCTCTTTCTCTGTCTCTCCTCATTTCATCGGTCATTCCTTCCTTCCTTCTTTCTATTCACGTACTTGTCAACCTTTCCTTTCCCATCTTTATCCTTCCTTCCTTCCCTCCTTTCTTCCTTCCTCCCTCTCTCCTTCCCTCACTTCCTCTTCCTTCCTTCCTCCTTCCCTCTCTGTCTTTATTCCTTTTCTCTCTCTCTCTCCTACCTTACTTTCCCTCTCTCCTTCCCTTCTAGAGTCCTCTTTTCCTTCCATCCTTTCTTTCGTCAACCCCTTCTTCTCTCCTCTTTCTCTGTCTCTCCTTGTTTCATCTGTCATTCCTCCCTTCTTTCTTTCTATTCATGTACTAAGGAGAAACTTCCTGACAGTGAGAACAATTAACCAGTGGAACAACCTGCCTCCAGAAGCGGTGAATGCTCCAACACTGGAAGTTTTTAAGAAAAGACTGGACAGCCATTTGTCCAAAATGGTATAGGGTTTCCTGCCTGAGCAGGGGGTTGGACTAGATGACCTTCAAGGTCCCTTCCAACTTTGCTATTATTATTATTATTATTATTATTATTATTATTATTATTATTATTATTATTATTATTATTATTATTATTATTATTGTCAACCTTTTCTTTCCCATCTTTATCCTTCCTTCCTTCCCTCCCTCCCTCCTTCCTCCCTCCCTCCTTCCCTCACTTCCTCTTCCTTCCTTCCTTCCTTCCTTCCTTCCTTCCTTCCTCCCTCCCTCCCTCCCATTTTCTCCAGAAATTCATGTAGTTTACACAAGAATCCCACCCCCTCACTTCACCAAACTGTCCTGTGGGCTAAATCAGACTGGGAAAAAAAAAGAGAGCTCTAATCAGATAGCACGAACGGGACATAGGATCAGCCCAACTGTGTGTTTAATTACCTGGAACTCAGGTGATCTGAACTCTTCCATTCTGATCTTACCTTAACCACCCTGTCCAAGCGCGGTGATCCAAACCACACTATCTCTCCCCACATCCCTGCTAGAGTCCTGGCCTACCTAACAGGATTGTCGTAGGTAAGTCCTGTCAGGGACACTCCTGACCCACTGAAACGGAAGTGGAGTTTCACCCTTTACTAAAACTCTTGTCATTTTCATTTTATTTCAGCAATGATCTTCCCACCTCCCCCCCCCAGGAACTCTCCAGTAGAGCCCCGAAGCAACAACCCTGTGAGGTCGGCTGCTCCGAAAGAGCACGGAGATCCGTTTAGAATAGAACCAAGCTGGAAGGGACCTTGGAGGTCTTCTAGTCCAGCCCCTTGCTCAAGCAGGACACCCTACTACTACCTCCTCCGCTGCTCGCCCACCGGCCCCCCACCCAAGCCCCGGCCTCCGGGCCCCTCACCGTGGTGGAAGCGGAGGGTCCCATACCCGGGTCTCTGCCGGGCTGAGCCGGCCGAGCCGTCGGGGAGGTCGTAGACGCTGTTCGGGGAGAGCCAGGGCCTCCGAGGGTCCCCCCGGGAGGGTCCGTCGCGCCCTCCATCCCTCCGGGCCTCCGGGCGGGAGCGAGGCGAGGCGGACGCCCCGTCGAAGAAGCTCGGATTCCCGGACTCAGCGCCGCCGGCTCGTCTGACTCCCGTCCCGGTTCCCGAGCCTTCCTCGGCGCCCCTTCCCGCGGACGCCCCGTCGGCGCTCAGGTAGAGGGTCTGCTCGGCCGTCGGGGCGGCCGATCGCCGGGGCGGCAAGAACTGGGTCGCGCTGTTGAAGAGGCGGTACCGGCGACCCCGGCTCTCCCAGCGGATCTGCTGCCGCCAAGACGGCGCCCGCTGCGCCCCGCAGCCGTCGGGCCACGTCTCCAGCAATAGCAGCAGCAGAAGCAGCGCCAGCATAGAAGCCCGAGGGAGCGGACGGGTCCTCGCCTGCATGGCAGCTGGTGGGACTGTGCGGGAGCGTGGGCGAGGGTGGCGGGTCGGTGGGCACAGGAGGAGCCTCGCCCAGCCGTCCCCTCCCTCTCCCGCCCCTTCGCCGACCTCCAGGGAGATCCCCCCCGCCTCCCGGCCTCAGTTTCCCTCTGCGCTCCCTTGGAGAGGCGCGCAGGGCTGAACCGACTTGCTTGACGAAGGAAAGGACAGTCTCCGCGTTGGTCGGAGACTGGAAACAGCCTAATTCATTGATGCATATATTGATGAATATAGGATCGGGGCCTGGAAACCGCGGATTGATTGATCGATTAATCAATCGTTATCTGTGCCTGGGAAACCCATGATTAACCCATGACAGCAGTGTTCCAATATCTCAGGGGTTGCCATAAAGAAGAGGGAGTCAAGCTATTTTCCAAAGCGCCTGGAGGCAGGACAAGAAGCAACGGGTGGAAACTAACCAAGGAGAGAAGCAATCTAGAACTAAGGAGAAACTTCCTGACAGTGAGAACAATTAACCAGTGGAACAACCTGCCTCCAGAAGCGGTGAATGCTCCAACACTGGAAGTTTTTAAGAAGAGACTGGACAGCCATTTGTCCGAAATGGTATAGGGTTTCCTACCTGAGCAGGGGGTTGGACTAGATGACCTTCAAGGTCCCNTATTATTATTATTATTATTATTATTATTATTATTATTATTATTATTATTATTATTATTATTATAATGGATTAATGAAGAATTGGGTGCGAGAGGAGTTGCTCGGACATGACCCCTGAATTGTATCTGAAGAGGGATGGATGAGAGGGAAGAAAGGAGGGGAGAGAGAAAAGAGTAAAGGAAGGGGGGGAAGGAAGTAGGAAGGTTGGAGGAGAAGAGGAGAAGTGGGGAGAAAGGGGAGGAGAGTGGTGAAGGAAAGAGAAGAGAAGAGGAGAGGAAGAAGAGGGAAGTAGGGAAGAAAGAGGAGAAAGAGAAGAAAGAAGGTAAAGAAGGAGGAGTGTGGATACAGTGAAAAGGGAAATGGGCGAGCAACACCAAAAGTCATGTGTATGTATTTATTTCATTTTATTAAAAGTATCTTATATATAAGAATGTAAAAAGAATGTATGTTAACATCTGATAAATATCACGGTACATGTATGGGGGAGAGTTTGGAAAAAAAATTAAAAATAAAATAAAAAAAAGAATTGGGTGCATCTCGTTTAATGAAAAGGACTAACACTGCTATGATAGAGTGTATGGTATAGGGTTTCCTGCCTGAGCAGGGGGTTGGACTAGATGACCTCCAAGGTACCTTCCAACTTTACTATTACTACTACTACTACTACTACTACTACTACTACTACTACTACTACTATTATTATTATTATTATTATTATTATTATGGATCATCGCACAGTCAGTCAGATATTCAGACTGGATTTGGCATTTTGTCTACCTATCGAGTATTATTATTATTATTATTATTAATAATAATAATAATAATAATAATATTCATTAAACTAGACATATGATATAGAATAGAATAGAGTTGGAAGGGATCTTGGAGGTCTTCTAGTCCAGCCCCCTGCTCAAGCAGGAGAACCCTATACCATTTCGGACAAATGGCTGTCCAGTCTCTTCTTAAAAACTTCCAGTGTTGGAGCATTCACCGCTTCTGGAGGCAGGTGGTTCCACTGGTTAATTGTTCTCACTGTCAGGAAGTTTCTCCTTAGTTCTAGGTTGCTTCTCTCCTTGATCAGTTTCCATCCGTTGCTTCTGGTCCTGCTTTCAAGAGGACATATAATAGCAGAGTTAGTCCTTTTTTCATTAAACTAGACATATGATATAATAGCAGGGTTCAAATATTTGAGGGGCTACCACAAAGAAGAGGGAGGGTCCACCTCTTCTCGAAACCACCTGAAGGCAGGAATGGTTGCTGGAATTGGTTTTATCTAAAGAAGAGAAGGGGTGACAGGTAGCAATATCTCTGGGGCTGCCCCAAAGAAGAGGGAGTCAAGCTATTCTCCAAAGCGCCTGAAGGCAGGACAAGAAGCAACGGAGGGAAACTAAACAAGGAGAGAAGCAACCTGGAACTAAGGAGAAACTTCCTGACAGTTAGAACAATTAACCAGTGGAACAACTTGCCTCCAGAAGCGGTGAATGCTCCAACACTGGAAGTTTTTAAGAAGAGACTGGACAGCCATTTGTCCGAAATGGTATATGGTTACCTGCCTGAGCAGGGGGTTGGACTAGATGACCTCCAAGGTCCCTTCCAACTTTATTATTATTATTATGATGATGATGATGATGATGATGATGATGAAGAGGGGTTTGCAAAGAGGAGGAGGGGGAGGAGGAGGAAGAGGAGGAGGAGGAGGATGGTGTCCTTGATGCTCTCTGAGTTTGTTAGTTTTCTTGCAGCTGTCTCCTTGCCCAACTAGGTAACATCAACAGGGCTAGAAGGGAGTCTGGGGCTTGCTCGGAATTCTGGGAGTTGAAGTCCACACATCTTCCACGGCTCAAGATTGACAGTCACTGCCCTAAACTAAATGGAATGCAAAGGACAATGGGGCTACTCAGGTCTGGCTGAAAGCAAGTCCCCGCGTGGCGATCAGCAATGTCAACCAGGCTCTGAATCAGCTGCTAGTAAATTTCCTTTTCTGCTGCTCATGTCTCCTCTGTCCTGGAATAATATTTGCAAATGCCACAAAGGAAGCAGAGTGGACGGCTGGGTCTTCAAGCTGGCTAAATAAAGGCTCCAGTCAATATTTGGTGTTTCCTATCGGAATCTCTCAAGGGGGAAAAAAATGGGCCACTTGTTTGCTTGCGTGTTCTCAACTCTTGAGGTCCACTTTCCCCAAACGGAGGAGATGGACTGTGCCATGTGCAGGAGCTGGGGGGGAGGGGGAAGAGACCCCCCCCAACTCTTTGCTCCTTGTGCTAATGTTTAGAATAGATTAGGATAACAGAGTTGGAAGGGATCTTGGAGGTCATCAAGTCCAACCCCCTGTTCAGGCAGGTAACCCTCTAGCATTTCGGATTGTCCTATCTCTTCTTAAAAACTTCCAGTGTTGGAGCATTCACCGCTTCTGGAGGCAGGTTGTTCCACTGGTTAATTGTTCTAACTGTCAGGAAGTTTCTCCTTAGTTCTAGGTTGCTTCTCTTCTTGATTAGTTTCCATCCGTTGTTTCTTGTCCTGCCTTGAGGCGCCTTGGAAAATAGCTTGACACCCTCTTGTTTGTGGCAGCCCCTGAGATATTGGAACACTGCTATCATGTCACCCCTGGTCCTTCTTTTCATTAAGCTACACCTACCCAATTCCAGCAATCATTCTTTATATGTTTTAGTCTCCAGTCCCCTGATCATCTTTGTTGCTCTTCTCTGCACTCTTTCTAGAGTCTCAACATCTTTTTTACATTGTGGTGACCAAAACTGGATGCAGGATTCCAAGTGTGGCCTTACCAAGGCCTTGTAAAGTGGTATTAACACTTCATGTGATCTTGATTCTATCCCTCTGTTGATGTAGCCCAGCACTGTGTTGGCTTTTTTGGCAGCTGCAGCACACAGCTGGCTCCTATTTAAGTGATTGTCCACTAGGACTCGAAGATCCCTCTCACAGTTACTACAATTGAGTGAAGTACCTCCTATACTGTACCTCTGCATTTGGTTTTTCTTGCCTAAATGTAGAACCTTACTTTTTTCACCATTGAATTTCATTTTGTTAGATAGCGCCCAGTGTTCAAGTCTGTCCAGGTCCTCCTGTATCTTAAGCCTGTCTTTTGGAGATTTGTTGTCACAGCAGGGGAGGGGATTGCATCTGAGGCCAGCAGGAGAGGATAGGAAGAAATTTGTGGCTTGATATTGTGTCTAGAAGCACCATCTGACCAAAAGGAATGGAGCAAAATTGATTAAGTTCTCAACCTTGGCAACTTTAAGAGGTATGGATCTCAACTCCCAGAATTCCCCAGTCAGCCATGCTGTCTGCAGAATTCTGGGAGTTGAAGCCCATGCCTCTTAAAGTTGCCACAGTTGTGAAACACTGGAGAAGTTCTCCGTTTATTACAGAAGGCCTCTTGGTTGCATCAACCATTGACTTCTTTTGTCCTAGAAGAAGACTTGAGGAAGAGCGTGATTTAAACTGTTCATCCCTCCATTCCAGCTATCTTCTCAGCTCTCCAGATCTTCAAGCCCTTCCTATTACCTGGACTTTGAACCTGGAAGTCTCAGGTGGTCCATCTCAGGTCCTTCCTGTCTCCTGGACTCCAGATCTGGGTGCACTGTAGTTCAGAGGCAAAGCGTCTGCTATGAATTATGAAGTCAATCAGAACAGAGCTGGAAGAGACCTTAATAATAGCAATAATAATAGATAATAATAATAATAGTAGTAAAGTTGGAAGGGACCTTGGAGGTCATCCAGTCCAGTGGTTCTTAACCTTTTTGAATGAATCGCCCCCTTGAGCCAATGAGGAAGTTGTCATCACCCCCCTCCCCCAACATAACCTCTCAATCACAACATTGGAAATAATTCTTCAATTTATGCAAACACTTTTTTTGTTTTCTTTAAAATTGTCATCAGGACATATCGATGCAAATAATTTATTTCTAGTCTTTTTCCCATATCTCAACTGTGTGAAAAATTTTGGTGCCACCCGTCACTTTATTCCCAAACTTCGTGATACTGTACATGTATTTCATTATTATCTTATTTATTCAAGACACTTAAATGTAATGACCACTGAAAACAAAATACAATTGCAAGAAAGTGAAATGTTCGAAAAGAAAAACAGTAACATTTAATGCTTGAATTACAAGTGAAATTTAAGACACAAAAAGAAATATGGGTAGAGGCTGCTGCGCAACGCGCATGAAGATAAGCGATGCGTATTCACATATGTACGGCGTTCTGTACTGAAGTTAGCTGGAGGAACATTTGAAAACACAATTCAATAGCGAGCGATCTGATGTTTTTGTACGACAGATATACTGCGATTCACTGTTTGAAAAAGTCTCAAAAGTGTCCCCCAAACTTCTCGCTCCATTGCCCCCATATCGCCCCCTTTTTGTTCCTTCGCCCCCCTGAAAAATGAAATTGCCCCCTGGGGGGCAATATCGCCCAGATTAAGAACCACTGATCTAGTCCAACCCCCTGCTTAGGCAGGAAACCCTATACCAGGGGTAGGCAACCTTGGCTCTTTTATGACTGGTGGACTTCAACTCCCAGAATTCCTGAGCCAGCATGGCTCAGCTTGGAAACCTCTCCCTTTCTCCCCAGCGTGGCTGGCTCAGGAATTCTGGGAGTTGAAGTCCACGAGTCATAAAAGAGCCAAGGTTGCCTACCCCTGCCCTATACCATTTCAGATCGGAGGCTGTCCAGTCTTTTCTTTAAAACCTCCAGTGATGGAGCACCTACAACTTCTTCTTTTTTAAAAAAAACCCCACAAGTTTTATTAATTTTCCATTTTTACAAAGCTTCAGGGATTAGGGAAGCAACCTGGTGATTGGGTAATTCATAGTCCAATAACAAGCTTTTCTCTATATATGTCAATTTACATCATTAAAAAATTTCCTCTCTTTTTCCCTTAGTTATTGTACCACATTCAAATGAATACATTGCTAGTTATAACTCAATCATTTGAAACACGTATCAATAACTTTTGACTTATATGCCTCCAGATCCTGTTTTTAACTTTTATCTGATTTCAATTACAGTATTCCAGTTGGCTTAATGTCCATAGTATTTAGGTTTCGGATGGCCCATGGTTCCCTTAGTTCATTACAAAATAGTTATCGTGTCTAAAATACACTTGTTATTTATTCAAATAAATTCTTAGTTTATTTCACAACCGTATTCTACTTCTCATTCTAACGTCATCACTTACTAATAAAATAACCGTAGTCCTCTGAATCCATCTTCTATATTATAATATAATATAGAGCACCTACAACTTCTGAAGGTCTATGGAGAATCTCCGTCATCCAGCTCATGTCCCAAAGGTGCTTTTTCAGGAGGGAACTAGACTTTCCTGTTTTTCTTTGAAGACATTTTTCTTCTCATTCAAGAAGCTTCTTCAGCTCTGACTGGATGGTGGGGAATAAATCCTTCCATCCCCCACCATCCAGCCAGAGCTGAAGAAGCTTCTTGGAGAAACTTAGGAGAAACCTCCTAACAGTGAGGACAATTAACCAGTGGAACAGCTTGCCACCAGAAATCGGGGACGTTCCCATCACTGGAGATTTTTTAAAGAAGAGACTAGCCAGTCACTTGTCTGGAATGGTATAGGTTCTCCTGCTTGAGCAGGGGGCTGGACTAGAAGACCCCCAAGGTCCCTTCCAGCTTCTATTCTATTCTATTCTATTCTATTCTATTCTATTCTATTCTATTCTATTCTTTTGATATACTATTCTATTCTATTCTATTCTCTATTCCATTCCCTATTCTAGTCTATTCATTATTCTATCTTATCCTATCCTTTCCTATCCTATCCTATTCTTATCATTATTCTATTCTATTCTATTCTATTCTATTCTATTCTATTCTATTCTATTCTATTCTATTCTATTCTATTCTATTCTATTCTATTATTTTGATATACTATTCTATTTTATTTTCTATTCTATTCCCTATTCTATTCTATTCATTATTCTATCTTATCCTATCCTTTCCTATCCTATCCTATTCTTATCATTATTCTATTCTATTCTATTCTATTCTATTCTATTCTATTCTATTCTATTCTATTCTATTCTATTCTATTCTATTATTTTGATATATTATTCTATTCTATTCTCTATTCTATTCCCTATTCTATTCTATTCATTATTCTTTCTTATCCTATCCTTTCCTATCCTATCCTATTCTTATCATTATTCTATTCTATTCTATTCTATTCTATTCTATTCTATTCTATTCTATTCTATTCTATTCTATTCTATTCTTTCTATCTCTATCTCTATCTCTGTCTATCTCTATCTCTATTCTAAAAACAAGAAAGTCCAGTTGCCTCATGAAAAAGAATCTTTGGGATAGAGTTTCTGAAGGCAGGTGGTTCCTCTGGTTAATTGTCCTCACTGTTAGGAAGTTTCTCTTTAATTCCAGGTTGCTTCTCTCCTTGATCAGTTTCCATCCGTTGCTCCTTGTCCTGCCTTCAGGTGCTTTGGAGAATAGGCTGACCCCCTTTTCTTTGTGGCAACCCTTTGTGACTCTATGTTCTAAATCCTATATTCTCTGCTCATGGTCAAGGAAGTGTCACCTGCCCCAGTGTCATGTAAGGTCCATCAAGGCTACCTCCTCACTACGGTTCTCCTGGCCCCAAGATATGAGATCAACAGCCAATCTTGAGTTTTTCCAATTCCAAGAAAACCTCAGGCTGGGAAAGAATGACAAGTGACATCTCTTCTCTGGGCAGCACACCCGCACTCACAACCACACAAACAAGGAGGGTTCAGAAATTCCATCTTGTTTTCCTAGCAACACTTTCTCACTTCGAGAGGCACCCAGTTGGGCGTCTTCCAAACAATGGAGCCTTTCACTCCAGATATTTTTCTGGTATCCCTATAAAAGCCTGGCCAGACAGTGGAGACATTTTGGGACTCACCTGTTCTTCCTGTGGATGGCTGAAATAACCATAATTTATAAAAGCCACCCAGCCGTCTGACCTGGCCAAAGCAGGTTGCACCTGTCAACAGCTCTCTGTGTTTTCTCCCTCCAGCAAAACAAAGTCTTCAGTAGCTTCCCATAGATCACAATCCCACTATTAAAAACTGTACACTTTTTCCAGAATCAGGGCGTCTGAAATGAAACCCCATTGGCTGGTTCTGTTCCAGCCTGGAGTCACCCCAGTTTAAGATCAACATTTTAACCATGGCTTTTGCGACCAACTGACACAGGGGAAACTGGAATCACCGAACAACCATTTAACTAACTTAGCAGTCGCAGTGATTCACTTAACAATTGGAAGGGACTTTGGAGGTCTTCTAGTCCAACCCCCTGCTCAGGCAGGAAATCATACCATTTCAGTCAAATGGTTGTCCAACTCTTCTTTAAAACTTCCAGTGTTGGAGCATTCACCACTTCTGGAGGCAAGTTGTTCCACTGATTAATTGTTCTCACTGTCAGGAAGTTTCTCCTTAGTTCTAGGTTGCTTCTCTCCTTGCTTAGTTTCCAACTGTTGCTTCTTGTCCTGCCTTTAAGTGCTTTGGAGAATAGCTTGACTGCCTCTTCTTTGTGGCAATCCCTTTAATATTGGAAGACTACTATCATGTCACCCCTGGTCCTTCTTTTCATTAAACTACATCTACCCAATTCCAGCAATCATTCTTTATATGTTTTAGTCTCCAGTCCCCTTATCATCTTTGTTGCTCTTCTCTGCACTCTTTCTAGAGTCTCAACATCTTTTTTACATCGTGCTGACCAAAACTGGACGCAGGATTCCAAGTGTTCCAAGTTTGGAGAATAGCTGGACTCCCTCTTTTGGGGGGGCAACCCCTGCTATTATGTCATCCCTAGTCCTTCTCTTCATTAAACTAGAAGTTATAGCTTCTGCTGTGGCTCTCTCTTCCCTATTTGAAGGATCCATTATTTTATATTCTTCATCATTTTATACCCTTAAGCTGTCAACTACAAAAGCCCTTTCATTGGAAAGTGTGGTCTGCCCTCTAGTGGCTGGATCAGGGAGCGACCTAAACTCCCTGGCACCTCGCTCCTTACTTAACTAGTGTGCAGTGTTATCTCCAGAATCACAGAATCATACGGTTGGAAGGAACCTTGGAGGTCTTCTTTTCCAATCCCCTGCCCAAGCAGAAGACCTTAGTCCATCCAGGACAAATAACTGTCCAATCTTTTCTTTAAATTGGAGATTTGGCCCAGGGGACTTGTAAAATTGCTTGGAGGTTCAATGACCCTGAATGGCATTTTCATTCCAAGACCTTATTTGCAAGCTGGCAACTTGCCACCCCACAGAAAAAATAAGCAAGGTTGCTGGGAGCCTCAGAGGTGGAGGAAGGAGGACTCCAACCTAGACCTCAACTCCCAGAATTCCTCAGCCAGCATTAGGAGAGTTGAAGTCACGCCACGAATAGAATAGAATAGAATAGAATAGAATAGAATAGAATAGAATAGAATAGAATAGAATAGAATAGAATAGAATAGATATTTGAATATAGAATAGAATAGAATAATGATAGAATTGAATTGAATTGAATAGAATAGAGATATAAGAATTGAATAGAATAGAGATAGATATAAGAATAGAATAGAATAGAGATAGATATAAGAATAGAATAGAATAGAATAGAATAGAGATAGATATAAGAATAGAATAGAATAGAATAGAGATAGATATAAGAATAGAATAGAATAGAATAGAATAGAATAGAATAGAATAGAATAGAATAGAATGACAGAGTTGGAAGGGACCTTGGAGGTCTTCTAGTCCAACCCCCTGCTCAGGCAGGAAACCCTGTACCATTTCAGACAAATGGTTGTCCAATCTCTTCTTAAAAACTTCCAGTGTTGGAGCATTCACAACTTCTGGAGGAAAGTTGTTCCACTGGTTAATTGTTCTCACTGTCTTCTTAGTTTCCATCCATTGCTTTTTGACCTGCCCTCAGGTACCTTTGGAGAATAACTTATAGTTGCCAAGGTTGAGGAACAATGGTCTAAAAACAGGAATTTTAAATCTGATCACATCATTGCAAAAGGTGTTTTGTGAATGTGCCCACAACATGTTTTCCAAGTTTCAAATGTGCTCATCCAACTTAACCTTTTAGGCATAATAACTTTTTTTTAAATAAACTTTATTGGTTTTTAAAACATAAATCACATAATAGTTGATTAACAATGTGTTTGCCTGGCTTACGTTTACAAAGGAAAATCGTCAACAATTAATATCTATAATCCATAATTCACACAAATATTTCTTTTTTCTTTTTTCCCCCATAGATATTCTCTCTGATAGTTCCCGTCATCAATATTCTTAATTTTCACTTAAATATTTAAATATTTTCCCTTTAATCAATATCATTGATTATGGGTGGAAACTAACCAAGGAGAGAAGCAACCTAGAACTAAGGAGAAACTTCCTGACAGTGAGAACAATTAACCAATGGAACAGCTTGCATTTAGAGGTTGTGGCTGCTCCAACACTGGAAGTTTTTAAGAAGAGACTGGACAGCCATTTGTCCGAAATGGTATAGGGTTTCCTGCCTGAGCAGGGGGTTGGACTAGATGACCTCCAAGGTCCCTTCCAACTTTATCATCATCATTATTATTATTATTATCATGCTTGATCAATGTATTTCGGTGAATCGGAGTGTTTTCCCCTTTATTTTTCCCCAACCAAACATACAATTTGTTCCAGATTTCATAGTAATCTGTTTCACTCTTATCCTTAAGTTCTAAACCAACATCATTGCAAAAGGTGTTTTGTGAATGTGCTCACAACATGTTTTCCAAGTTTCAAATGTGCTCATCCACCTTAACTTTTTAGGCATGATAACTTTGATGTACCAGTTAAGGGGAAAGCTGCCAGTGGATTTTAGGGGTCTACCTGATTCAGCCACCAGAGGGCAGTCTGAGCTCTCAAACTTGTTAGAAGTGGGATTCACACTTTTGAGCTGCACCTGGGATGACCTTTTAGTCTTCTATAGACTTAGAGTTGTGGGGAATTTGATCCTGGTAGAAGAAAGTTCTGGGTTCAGAACCAGGCTGGGTCATCCAAAGAACACACAAGGCAAATTGCTTGGAGCAGAGTCATAACCCAAAGGTGCTTTTTCAGGAGGCAACTGGACTTTCCTGTTTTTCTTTGAAGACATTTCTCTTCTCAACCAAGAAGATTCTTCAGCTCTGAGTGGAAGGTGGGGAAGGGAAGGATTTATACTCCTTGCAGACAGCCGGTCATTTGCATTCTTTTAGGGAGTCATTGAGGCCACTTGGAGGTTTATCTGTTTCATCAGGGTCACCTGAGTAGTGCAAATGGGTGTGGAGCCTTCTTGGAACTGCTGAAAGGACTAGTCATATAAATATAAATATAAAGAATATAAAGGAAAAAACAAAGTCCAGTTGCCTCGTGAAAAAGCACCTTTGGGATAACTATAACCTGGATGACTGAGAATCTCCATAAAACATTGGGCAGAGTCATAGTTTATTTGAGGATGTAAATACAGCAATTGAAGTTTGCAATGGAAGTTAAGTTGTCAAGTATTTACCTATGCACCTTTTATTTGATTCTCCCAGGAAGAGAGCTTGCCCTCTGGGAATTATTGGGACTGCAATTAGCTAGATGGCCAAAAGGGGGCAATTGGTGTCTAGGCACCCTGCTCAGCTTGTGGGAATCCCCCCCCCTATCAGCTGGTTTCTTATTTAATTAATGGTGAGGCTTGAGTGGTAGCCAGAGGAAAGTGTGATGACCCAGGGCACAGCACAAAGGCAATGCAGACAGCTGACAATGTAAACAGTTCTTTAATGGTTGCAAATTTCCTCCAAGTGCTCCCACATTTGCTGGCAAGCCTCCAACCCAAATCCACGCACTCACCTTCCAGCCGAATCTGGCTGAAGGCAGTTTCAATACAGCCTGATTAGTATGTCCTCAAGGCCATAAAGATAACAAACCAAACAAAACATCAACTTAATGAGTCCGCTTGAATCTCAGTTTGTTACACAAGTAAGAGGCACCATAAAACTTTGTCTTCATCCTTCCTCCTTCATGTCAACATTAAAAAAATATTATAAACATTCTAAACATGTCTCAAGATAAATATAAATGTAGAGTATCTATGAATTAGTCAGAGATTTTTGTTTCTGATTATATTTTCCCTACAATTAAGATGTGGCCTCAATAAGATAATGTAGCATTTGGGGGAAAAGATACAAGCCAAGAGAGCAGCCCCAGAGGCCAAGATGGAGAAGATCTCCACAGCCACCATGGACTTCCCTTTGGTGCTCAGGTAGGTGGGGAGGAAGGTGATCCAAACACTGCAGAAGACCATCATGCTAAAAGTAATGAACTTGGCTTCATTAAAGCTGTTGGGCAGCTTCCTGGCCAGAAAAGCCACTAGGAAGCTGATGAGGGCCAAAAAACCCAGGTAGGCGAGGACAGTATAAAACATTGAAGCTGAACCTTCCTTGCATTCCAAGATGGCCTCTCCTACTAAGGAGTAGAAATCCAAGTTGAGAAATGGGGGAGAGGTTCCCAGCCAGGTGGCAGAAAGAAGTGCTTGGACCAGGGGACAGGCTAAGACAATGGAGTTGGTCAGTGGTTTTCCTAAGAGTTTTCTTGTCCTGTTCCCTGGCTTGGTGGCCATGAAGGCCAGAACCACCATGACAGTTTTGGCCAACACAGAAGAAACTGCAAGGGAGAACATAATGGCAAAGGCAGATTGTTGGAAGAGACAAGTCAACTTCTTAGGTCGACCAATGAAAAGGAAGGAGCAGAGGAAGCAGAGCAGGAGGGAGACCAGGAGGATGTAGGTGAGGTTTTGGTTGTTGGCCTTGACAATTGGTGTATCATGATGTTTATAAAAAATCACCAGGACTGCAGATGTTATCACAGAGAGAAAAAGAGCAAGAAAAACTAAGGTGTATCCCAGGGTCTCTTCATAGGCAAGAAAATGGATCTTCTTGGCAATGCAATGGTCATTGTCCTTGTTGGGATATTGGTCTTCTGGGCAAGAGTCACAGTGGGCAGCATCTGAAATCAAGAGTCTTCATCTAAGGATTTCAGAGATATCTGCCATGAACATTATTCCTCTCTCGGGTGATATGACTTTCTTTTCTGCTGTGGCCAACCCACAAAGGGGGTGATGAAAGGATCCATCTGCAATTTATGGGGATAAAAAAGGGCAACTCATCCTTCATTCATGATGATTCTAGGGATAGGTTAGCTAGAGAAAAGGATTTGTTGAGCTCCAGATATCCAGTTGTACAGGAAGTGAGTATGTCTAGTCTTATGAAAATAAGGACTAGGGGACACATGATAGCCTTGTTCCAATATTTGAGAGTCTCCTACAAAGACAAGGGGGTCAACCTATTCTTCAAAGCATCTGAGGGCAGGTCAAGAAGCAATGGATGAAATTAACCAAGGAGAGAAGCATCCTAAAACTAAGGAGAAATTTCCTGACAGTGAGAACAATTAACTAATGGAACAGCTTGACTCCAGAAGTTGTGGATGCTCCAACACTGGAAGTTTTAAAGAAGAGATTGGACAATTTATCTGAAATTGTTTAGGGTCTCCTGCTTAATCAGGAGGTTGGATTAAAAGACCTCTAAGGTTCCTTCCAACTTTATTATTCTATGTTTTATTTTCTATGTCCTGGTCAGTTTGTTGGGGGGTAAAGTCCCTCCCTAGTTATTGGGAACATTTACAATTACTGTATCTTTCAGTCTGAAACTTCCAACTGTTTCCCCCCACACACACATTATACTGAAACCAGCAACCATCACAAATATGAGTCAGTTTCCAAGCCTCTGAATTTTGATCTGATGACCATGGGGATTCTGCAAAGGTTGTAAGTGTGAAAAATGGTCGTAAATCACTTTTTTTAGTGCCTTTGTAACTCTGAAACATTCACATTAAACAAATTGTTGTAAGTCAAGATGTATTTCAAATATACTCAGATGCTTTTACTATGTTAACAGACATAGATAGATATAGATAGTAGATTCTCTGACAGGTCTATTTTCTCAGAGACTGATAGTGCTGATAGAAGAACCACACATTAAATAATATAAATTAAAGTTTGAACTGCATACTCCACTCTTTGCAATTACTTCATATAGCAGAAGTGGAAATGCAAGTTGGGGATTCATAAATTACCCTGCATTAAATTAGTAAGGATCAGGTATGGCCTCTGGAGCCAGGACAGTTTAGATCTATAAACCGAAGGGTTCTACAGAAAAGTATGAATGCATGTCAACAAATGGCAACCATGACAATGTGGGAAGACCGCTCCCCTCCCCGAGAAGGAAATATTAAAAGGACAGAATATTATATTTCCTCAAAGGATCTCAAAGGGGCAGAAAAACATGCCCAGTTTTTTCTTAATAGCCTCAAGTCTCCCTCCCCCAAGCAGAAACCAGCTCTGTAGAAATGCAGATGTAATAATCCATTCTGGAAGGTTGGAGCCCTCCAGCTGGAAGCTTAGGAAGACAAAGACACCTAAAATCTACACACTCCACCCAAACTCTAAGACAGGACATAATAGGATTAACCCACAGATGCCAAAGGGGCACACTCAGACTCAGGTCAAAGTACATGACACAGGAAATACAGAGCCTCAAAAGGAACAGAAAACAACTCCAAAACAAAAGCCCAAGAGGGTATAAAAACCCATTCCCTACTACATGTGCTCACTCTTTTCTTCCAGAGCCATCTTTCTGTCTGGCTCTCCTCTTCAATATACTACAACCTTCTTTCTAAAGTAGTCACCATGTTGTTTATTCCCGGCTTGGACTGGGCTCTGATGAAGACTTTTCCTTCAACAACAACCAAATATTTTGCTTTAATGAATGGTTTCCATGATCCTGGAAGATTTACATTTCAAGTCTGGCCTACCTGTCTGATTAGAAATGGTCCCTTCTGGACAAGGGTCACATTGGTAGCAGCAAACTGGCTTGCCCTCTGGAACTTTTCTCCTCTCTCCTGTGTGGCACCTTTTCATGCCACATCTGGCAAAGGGCACCTTCTAAGAGAGAAAAGATGAAGACTTGAGTTGGCCTGAGCAATGAACAGCTTTCATTAATTCATTTCACGTTACTATTTCCATTCCACATTCCTATTTCTATGTTCAGAATGCCTTCAAAAGCAATGGTTCACCACTGTCTACCAAAAAACAAGGAACAACTTTTTGGGGGATTCCAGGCCAGTGGAACTCCTAACCTATCAATGGGTGTTGGCGATTGGAACTGTGATCTCGGCATGCAAAGGAAGACTTGTGAGATTTTTCCCCCCCAGTAATCATTTTATTGCTTTATCAAAATCTATATAAATAAAAATGTAAATGTTCATTTGTTCAAAATCTTAAATCTCCGAAAGTTCTTCACCGATTGCTTTGAAATTTTGACACAACATTGCATTCGAATATGCACGTGTTTTTATATACCTATATTATATAGATGTCACACCTGTGACAGGTAAAACATGCTTTTTTTGAAAAAAGCGCCATCTGTTGGACATAAAAGCAACACACGCTTTTACCAGACTGAGCCACAGCAATGCGTGGCCGGGTACAGCTAGTATAAAATACAAAGAGAAATTCAAAAAAGTAATAGAAGACTAGGAGGAGGCGGGGGAAACAAAAAAATGGTGTAAAGAGGAAAAGAAAAAAAAGGCACCAATTTCTGACTCTCTTAAGCACAGTAGATAACAACATTACAACCACAACTTTTTACTTTTACACACAACAGTACGCACAAGCCATTTCTATAACAACAAACCTATCTAATTAGCAAAAACAAAATCAAAGTTTCATTTTTTTTTCATTGCAAGAACAAATTCTGGAAGCAATTTCAAAATAGAAACAAGTTTAGACATATTCTCTTCTTTGGATAAAAGAATCAGTTTGATCATCTCTGCTTCTCTTTGCTGTGGGGAATAATATTGACTTCTGTTAACTCATTAATCTTTATCATAATTCATACTAAGAGAATCCTCTATATTATTTCAATTTTTTTTTCTTTTAACCCTAAATGGAGAAAAGAGTTTTTCTAGTTTGGATATTTTACTAACTTTAAACAATACTCAAGTATTATACATAAAGGGGGAAAAAACCCTCTTCATTTTTAAACCCAGAACCCAAACACAAAACTATATTAGAGCTTTCATTCCATTATGTACATCACACCAATATGGAATAGAATGGAATAGAATAACCAAGTTGGAAGGGACCTTGGAGGTCTTCTAGTCCAATCCCCTGCTCAGGTAGGAAACCCTATATCATTTCAGACAAATGGTTGTCCAGTCTCTTCTTAAAAACTTCCAGTGATGGAGCATTCACCGCTTC
This sequence comes from Protobothrops mucrosquamatus, assembly GCF_001527695.2. Lineage (NCBI taxonomy): Eukaryota > Metazoa > Chordata > Lepidosauria > Squamata > Viperidae > Protobothrops > Protobothrops mucrosquamatus. The sequence goes on from NW_015388466.1 coordinate 52,956, forward strand.
TGGAGGCAGGTTGTTCCACAGATTAATTGTCCTCACTCTCAGGAAATTCCTCCTTAGTTCCAGGTTGCTTCTCTCCTTGATTACTTTCCATCCATTGCTTCTTGACCTGCCCTCAGATGCTTTGGAGAATAGCTTGACTCCCTCTTCTTTGGGGCAACCTCTGAGATATTGGAAGACTGCTATGTCACCCCGAGTCCTTCTTTTCATTAAACTAGACGTACCGAATTCCAGCAACCGTTCTTTGTATGTTTTAGCCTCCAGTCCCCTGATTATCTTTGTTGCTCTTCTCTGCACTCTTTCTAGAGTCTCAACATCTTTTTTTTACATCGTGGTGACCAAAATATAATGCAATACAATATAAGTCCAATTAACTCCACTTAGGAAGATTGTGACATTGAGCTACAACTTTTCTAAAACAAAGAATGATGAGGACCCAGTTGATCAAGAATGGTCGGTGGAATTCCTTGTTAAGTTTAGAATAGAAGAAGTGGAGCTGGAAAGAACCTTGGAGGTCTACCTCTTCACGATTTCTGTTGCCAGCTTTCAAGCAGTAGTTCTTCCCAATCTCAACCCTTTGTGGATTGACACAAATCAAACCTCACATGTGTTACAGGCAAAGTAGGTTTTTCACCAAATGGCTGCCATATTTTCTGACTCAATTGACCATTTTCCAAATTAGAAGGATGCTGTGTATCCCCAGGAGAGAATGAATCTTTCCCTGAACTTACACTATTTCCTTGCTCCTCACCTTTGTGGCCCAGATGATTGCATCAGAGTTAATGGTGAAATCCTGGCCGGGGGTAGCCCCTGGATCTATTTGCCCAACTTTCGTGGAGACAAAAGATTCATTAGGGGAGAAAATCCAGTTGAGAAGATCAAAGCGAGGAGAACCCAGTCCATTTTCTGAGAAGAAGACTTCATCTCCAACACTATTGTTGAACTGGACATTCCTCAAGTAGTAAAGAATCTGAAAGAAAATATACCTCTGGAAATTGGAGAAATTGGCAGAGAACCACACATGAGATATCATGGCTTCTACCATTCTTTGTTGGCCATCATCTTAGGACCTGGACGTATGTCTGAGAAACAAGACAAGTTCTTGATGGAGTTCTGATCAGCCAGGAGTAACACCAAATATTTGAAACTTTTCCCAACATTATAAAAGCTTCTCTTTTTCTTTGGGCATTTGTATCATGGCTTCTTCAACCCTAGTTTTACCACAATGATCCTAGAAAGATTTTAATGTCACACTCTAAATTTCATTATATGCTTTTGCCCCTGTGATAACTGACCATATGCATTTTTAAATGTTGTCTTTGGCTCCAGATAAATGGAAACTTCATTTTAGGAACGATTTAATGAATTGCTATCACAACTATCTAAAATTCCACTGACATTTTCTTGCTCGTAATCATGAGGAAGGAATCACCTTTCCTGGCTTCCACTTCACTATCCAGAGAGGTCCAACATTTAGCCTTTGATGCAGAACAGTCTAAGAGGTGGCTTCCCATATCTAAAGGACTGCCATCCAATATCTCAGGGGTTGCCACAAAGATGAGAGGGGTCAACCTATTCTCCAAAGCACCTGAAGGCAGGAGAAGAAGCAACGGATGGAAACTAATCAAGGAGAGAAGCAACCTGGAATTAAGGAGAAACTTCTTAACAGTAAGGACAATTAACCAGTGGAACAGCTTGTCTTCAGAAGTTGTGGGTGCTCCATCACTGGTAGTTTTAGGAAGAGGTTGGAGAGCCATTTGTCTGAAATGGTATAGGATTGGACTAGAAGACCTCCAAGGTCCCTTCCAACTCTGTTATTCTGAATTTCAGATCAGAAATCTATTAGGATCACTTTGAGCCCTGCTGTGTGTGTTGAAGTTGACAGAGACTGTTTTCACACAACAAGCTGAGTAGTCCAATAAATGGCAAACAAAATAAATGGAGTGGGGTCACATCCGATGCTCAGCCATGGTTAAAATAAATGGAGTTGAATATGTTCTTACAGATGGGATTCGGGCTATCTACTGAAGGAAACAGAGGTAGTTCTGCAAAGACGCCCACTAGAACTTGAAGCATCTTGCACAAACACATCCAGATTGTCATTTTGCTCTGGGATGACACTACCTGAAACTCAAGAAACCACTGAAGACCTTCAGGACTTCATACAAAGGTCTTTCCTCTATGGATCTTCTGAACGACTAGCTTGGTTCGCTTCTCTTTTCTCCCCTCTACCACTTTGCAACAAAACCAAACACATATTTCATAGTATGATTCATCAATAATTGCTGTTTTAATCTACACTGACATATATTTATATGGTAGCATGCTGACATTTAAGATGTTGAGACTCTAGAAAGAGTACAGAGAAGAGCAACAAAGATGATTAGGGGACTGGAGGCTAAAACATATAAGGAACGGTTGCTGGAATTGGGGATGTCTAGTTTAATGAAGAGAAGGATGAGGGGGGACATGATAGTGTTCCAATATCTCAGGGGCTGCCACAAAGAAGAGGGAGTCAAGCTCTTCTCCAAAGCGCCTGAAGGCAGGACAAGGAGAGAAGCAACCTAGAACTAAGGAGAAACTTCCTGATAGAGAGAACAATTAACCAGTGGAACAACCTGCCTCCAGAAGCGGTGAATGCTCCAACACTGGAAGTTTTTAAGAAGAAACTGGACAGCCATTTGTCCGAAATGGTATAGGGTTTTCTGCCTGAGCAGGAGATTGGACTAGATGACCTCCAAGGTCCCTTCCATCATCACCACCACCACCTCCATCATCATCATCATCATCATCATCATCATCATCACCATCATCATCATCATCATCATCATCATCATCATCATCATCATCATCATTATTATTATTATTATTATTATTATTATTATTATTATTATTATTATTATTATCAGCAATTGGAGAAATGCATCTGGAAAGCTTGCTTTCTAAGGATCTTTGGGCTGGATTAAATGTCCCAGAAATTACCTGCCATGACTCGACATTTGAGATCCTCTTTTCATGCTTCATCATGACTGGTTGTGCCCCTGATCCATACATGGCATGTAATGCATGTGCCAGGGCATAAACGGCATTGTAGATGTTGTAACTTTCACCTGTCATGCTTGTTTCAAAAGTGTAAGTTGGCAGATTATGTAAATTCTCCTTTCCTGTACATTGTTTTCCCCCTTTTGAAGGCATCTTGTCTGGTTTGTGAATCTTGCAGTCAAAGGCCCTTTCCCACCACTGTGGGAGAAAGACATCCCCTTGTGGGTTCAAAGGGTCTAAAGACAGGATGAAATGGCTGAATTCTGAGATATCCCCAGCGTGGTCCCTAAAATGCAGAGACCCATGGAAAGGATGTATACTTTTCAATATGTCTTCAGATCCCAACATACTAACTTTCCAATGGGAAGTTAAGATCCAGACTTTACAAAATGATGCCTTTGTGAATTGTCTGTGAGCATTCATGATAGCCAGTACTTTTGTGATACTACTGGAGTCTCCAAAGAGAACAATCACTTCAGCTTTAGACCAGGTTTTGAAAATATGAAGTAATTTTTTCAACTTGGTAGTTACGAGAAAATCCGATTTCAATCTTTCAGTGAAGGCCAGGCATATCTCCTTCACCTTGAGCATTGGCACCAGAGTTGAGATGAAACGTTCTCCATTGTCACTTTCAGGGGCCACAAGCCCAACCCAGTTCCAATGGAAATACAGGAGCAGCTGGACTAAACCCACATACTGAGGAGATTCCTTGGGATTAATCCGGTAGAAGGAAGGATAAGCTCTTCTCTCTCCCTGAGAGAACTCAAAGCCAACACCAAGCTGGAGAAAGTGAGATTCATCTTTCAAAATCGAAGCAAATTTATGGTGACTATAGGACAGTGATGGCGAACCTTTTAGAGACTGAGTGCCCAAACTGCAATCCAAAACCCACTTATGCATCGTCGGATGCTGGGTGGGTGTGGCCCATTGGCTGGGCGTGGCCCATTGGGTGGGCGTGGCTGCGGTGGTAACGGCAGATTGGGTGGGACTAAAAAGTTCAATCAATCAATTCCAACTTTGCAAGATCTTTTTTTCCCCCGCGAGAAGTTGAAATTGACTGATTGATTGAACCTTTTTTTTTTTTGCACATGGCGGCGGAGGCCTAAAGCGAAAAGGTTTTATAAAACCCAGCTGAAGGCCTAGGACTGGGGCTCTGAGTGCCACCTCTGGCACCCATGCCATAGGTTCGCCACCACTGGGCTATGGCTTTTGGAGAAATTCAGTTCTGGCCTTGCAAAGAGGGAAGGAGAAGAAAATGGTCATTCAGCTCTGTATGAGGGATGAAGGGATGAGAAAGACAGTCAGACTAGCCCACAAAGAGGGCTCTGAGTGCCGCCTCTGGCACCCATGCCATAGGTTCGCCACCACTGCTTTAGGGGTCCCCATTGTGTGGTTGCTTTGCCTTCCAATCAGGGTGACTCATTGTGAGTGACAAGCTTAAGTGGCTTCTCTTCTTTGGAAGAGCCACCATTTAACATATTCTGCATGGTTGTGACATATTAGAAGACAAGAGACCAAATCATCAATTTGATAGAATAAACTGCACCAAAAAGGGGGATGCATTTTTTGAAGAATAAGTCAGGAAGGAATTCATCTTAGCAAGCAGAGTATTTCAGAATTATCTTACTATCTATCTATCTATCTATCTATCTATCTATCTATCTATCTATCTATCTATCTATCTATCTATCTATCTATCTATCTATCTATCTATCTATCTATCTATCTATCTATGTTCAAAGTCAGTCAATAGACGTGAGCACCAGGGAATAAATAATTTAATAATAATAATTTAAAGATAAAAGTTCTTAAGAATATTAAAAACTTTAAAATACATAGAAATCAATAAAAGTGCCTAGCTTTCATTGGCATCCGCTGACATCTTCAGGGCTTAGAATGCTGGTCAATGGGAAAGTCCCTTTATAGGGACTATTCCTATCTATCCATCTATCCATCTATCTATCTATCTATCTATCTATCTATCTATCTATCTATCTATCTATCTATCTATCTATCTATCTATCTATCTATCTATCTATCTTATTGGGGCTATTTGACACATAAAATATAGCATTCATTTACTAAATCACTTTCTCGTGGTATGTCTCTCCCAAACACCTTTGTTTTGGCTCCAATGTGTGTTTGTGTTGTTTGTCTACTCCATAACTGTATCTAACTGTATCCCTTACCTGTGGGACCTTGAAGATGCTGAAGATGGAGGCCATCTGCCTTGAGGATTTGGAGTTGAGACCACCAATGATGGACAGCGGAGTGTCCTGCCTGTCACACTGATAACCTGGAACCATTTGTCCTCGTGTGGAGAGCAGGGAGAGGCTGATTAAGGAAATCTGCTTCTCAATCTGGTGATTGTCATAAATGTAGAAGCCAAGGGTGATGTTGGGGAGGAGAACCAGATCCTTGTTGATCTCTCTGACTGCGAACACCAAGGCTAGGAACTGCTGGTATTTCTTGGGCATGATTCTATAGTGAGAAAAAAAAACATTGGGGAACATTACAGGATGCTGCTCAAGTTTGCCTTTTTTTTTTTTTTTTTGTATTCTTGGTAATTTCCACGTTTTATTGGTTGTTGTTTTTTTTTTAAAAAGGATATTCCTTGATTAAATTTGGATGGCTTTGTGAGAAAGGAGAAAAGCCTCTCAATATGGCAGACCATCTTATTCCCTTCTATTGTCACTCCAATCTTCACTTTGCTCCAGTGGCAGTGATGCCACCACAGGGAGTCTGCGAACGCTTGAAAAAAATGTTATGATTTAAATCTTGGGATAAGTCTTGGGGGTCTATGGTCCATGGTCCAAAAAGATATTTAAAAAAGGGCCATGTTAAAGAAAAGGTTGAGAAACACTGCACTTCTTCTTCTTATGCCATATCTGTTATCAGACGTTGGCGATAATAATAATAAAGTTGGAAGGGACCTTGGAGGTCATCGAGTCCAACCCCCTGTTCAGGCAGGAAACCCTACACCATTTCGGACAAATGGCTGTCCAGTCTCTTCTTAAAAACGTCCAGTGTTGGAGCATTCACTGCTTCTGGAGGCAGGTTGTTCCACTGGTTAATTGTTCTAACTGTCAGGAAGTTTCTCCTTAGTTCTAGGTTGCTTCTCTCCTTGATTAGTTTCCATCTGTTGCTTCTTGTCCTGCCCTCAGGCGCTTTGAAGAATAGCTTGACTCCCTCTTCTTTGTGGCAGCCCCTGAGATATTGAAACACTGCTATCATGTCCCCCCTCGTCCTTCTCTTCATTAAACTAGACATACCCAATTCCAGCAACCGTTCCTTCTATGTTTTAGCCTCCAGTCCCCTGATCATCTTTGTTGCTCTTCTCTGTACTCTTTCTAGAGTCTCAGCATCTTTTTTACATCGTGGTGACCAAAACTGGTTGCAGGATTCCAAGTGTGGCCTTACCAAGGCAGTATAAGATCATGTTGGCGATCCTGTTTTTATCAGCAGCCGCACGAAAAAGTGCTGCTGAGTTTTATCCAAACCAGACCTCGTTTGCCTCCAATCTTTCCCTGGAGGATTAAATGGAGTATGCCGTATTTTTCTGGGTGTCGTATCACATGTCCGAAATATTCTAATTTTTAGTTTTTTAATTGTTTTGATGATTTCCCTTGGCTTTCCCAGGCGGCTTATCCCCTCCTCATTTCTGATCTTGTCAACCCAGCTTCTACGTAACAGCCGCCTGTAAATCCACATTTCAAATGCCTCTAGTCTCTTCAGGTGGCCTTCTGTCAGAGACCAGCTCTCTACTCCATAGAGCAGGATAGGAAAAACATAGCATCTGACAAGCCTAGGACATTGCACTAGGACATTGCAAACCTCACGAGGACCAGTATTTCTAAAAAAAATATCCCTGAATCCAAACCAATCAAGCATTTATCTACATCTTTCCCCTCCAGGTGAAACTTACACAACTCGTAAAAGATTCTGGAATGGGTCTTTATGAAAGCGTAGGATGTTGGGGGAGAAAACAGTGGTTGCCAGGGGCAAATTCCCACCAATAACGAGATCCCCAGGCCTGTAATAGTGCTCCAGCATCTGCAAAGATGTCAACACACATCTGGTTTGCATCCTCTTCTCAGATGTTGGAGGCAGGAGCCAGAAAAACAGAAACAGCAGCGACAGCCCAGTCATTCTTGTCACCTTCCCTCCTAGATCAGACGTCTAGGTTTGTGCAGGAGGTGAATTGCAGGTAACACCTGAAATCTCCAGCAAAGCTTTAGCATAACAGAGACAGGTCATTCCACCTGGATGGCTTTGTGGCAAATTTATACCCACCATCCTTCCCCTTATAAGTGGGCTGTGTTCAAAGACAAAGCTAAGGCCAGTTGAGTCTCACCAAAGCCAGGAGTTAGCTCTTTGTAAGACCAGGTGAATGATATGTCCTGCCCACCCCCCACCCCACCTGGGGAACTCCAGGCATATTTTTTTTTAAAAGCAAGTGTTATCTTGGAAGGTTTTTCTGAGCAGAAATCCACAGAGGATACATTTACGGTTCTACTGATCATTGCAAAGAAAAGCAATTGTCCTACCTATTTACTACTAGACTTGTTTGCACAGCAGAAAGGGAAAAACATGTTTGTGTCTCTTGTTGTAATCCACAGAGATGGCCTTGAGAATGATATGGATAGTTGACTTAACGTGAAACTGAGGAGCGCTTTGGGTTCTCTGCTTGTTTTCTGGCAGATGTTTCATTACCATACTAGGTGACATCATCAGTGTTAGAAGGGAGTGGGCTTTACAGAGAGGAGGAGGAGGAGGTTGGAAAAGGAGGATTATGGGGTCCTTGGTGCTCTTTCATTGTATATTTTTGCTCCTGTGATATTTGGCTACATGCAATTTGAAATCCTAATACAGGAGGGCAGATATGACATTGTTTCCATTGCTAGAACTTGGATGAAATTCATGACTGGAACATACAGTTAGAGAAATTTAAACTGTTCAAAAGAAACAGGCCTAATAAAAGAGGAGGTGCAGTTGTATTATACATGAAAAATAACTACATCTCTATAGAAATGCAAAAAAACCCCACCGCTGTGATGAAAACCTTCAATGCATTTGTGTTAATATAAAAGGAAAAAAGAAAATAATAATAATAATAATAATAATAATAATAATAATAATAATAATAATAATAATAATAATAATAATAATAATAATAATAATAATGAAAGTTGGAAGGGACCTTGGAGGTCATCTGGTCCAACCCCCTGCTCAGGCAGGAAACCCTACACCATTTCGGACAAATGGCTGTCCAGTCTCTTCTTAAAAACTTCCAGTGTTGGAGCATTCACCACTTCTGGAGGCAGGTTGTTCCACTGGTTAATTGTTCTCACTGTCAGGAAGTTTCTCCTTAGTTCCAGGTTGCTTCTCTCCTTGGTTAGTTTCCACCCGTTGCTTCTTGTCCTACCTTCAGGCGCTTTGGAGAATAGCTTGACTCCCTCTTCTTTGTGGCAGCCCTGAGATATTGGAACACTGCTATCATGTCCCCTCTCGTCCTTCTCTTCATTAAACTCATTGTCATTAAATATCATTGTCATAGATGTATACTATAGACCATTCAACCAAAGAGAGGAAATAAATGAACTTTTTGATAATCAGTTAGCTAAGGTGTGCAGAAAGCACAGCATGATAGTAAGGGCAGACTTTAACTATACTGACATCAACTGGGAGACAAATTCTGTACCTAATGGGAGATCAAACATGTCAAACTAGCAAATAACTTTGTCTCCCAAAAATTAGAGAAGGGAGCCAGAAGGTCAGCTATACTGAACATAATTCTCATTAATAGAGATGAAATGACAGACGCATTTGAAATTATGAGAATTTGGGGGGAGAGTGACCATGTCATATTGGAATTCAACATAATGCAGGCACAAGGAATAGAACAAAGTCAAACTAGTGTCTTAGATTTTAAGGGAACTGATTTCAACAAATTTAGAGGGACCTCGGAGTCCTAGTGGACAATCACTTAAATATGAGCCAGCCGTGTGCTGCAGCTGCCAAAAAGGCCAACACAGTGCTAGGCTGCATTAACAGAGGGATAGAATCAAGATCACGTGAAGTATTAATACCACTTTACAATGCCTTGGTAAGGCTACACTTGGAATACTGCATCCAGTTTTGGTCACCACGATGTAAAAAAGATGTTGAGACTCTAGAAAGACTACAGAGAAGAGCAACAAAGATGATTAGGGGACTGGAGGCTAAAACATATAAGGAACGGTTGCTGGAATTGGGTATGTCTAGTTTAACGAAGAGAAGGACGAGGGGGGACATGATAGCAGTGTTCCAATATCTCAGGGGCTGACCCAAAGAAGAGGGAGTGAAGCTATTTTCCAAAGTGCCTGAAGGCAGGACAAGATGCAACAGATGGAAACTAATCAAGGAGAGAAGCAACCTAGAACTAAGGAGAAACTTCCTGACAGTTAGAACAATTAACCAGTGGAACAACCTGCCTTCAGAAGTGGTGAATGGTCCAACACTGGAAGTTTTTAAGAAGAGACTGGACAGCCATTTGTCTGAAATGGTGTAGGGTTTCCTGCCTCAGCAGGGGGTTGGACTTGATGACCTCCAAGATCCCTTCCAACTTTATTATTATTATTATTATTATTATTATTATTATTATTATTATTATTATTATTATTATTATTATTATTTCATGGATGGAAAATTGAAATGGGAAAATAATGCAAGATAATAATAATAATAATAATAATAATAATAATAATAATAATAATAATAATAATAATAATAGTAGTAGTAGTAGTAGTAGTAGTAGTAGTAGTAGTAGTAGTAGTAGTGACAGGAAGTAATGGATGGAAGCTTGTTAAAGAGAGAAGCAACCTAGAAGTAAGGAGAAATTTTCTGACAGTGAGAACAATTAATCAGTGGAGTAGCTTGCCTCCTGGAGTTGTGGGTGCTCCACTACAGAAGGTTTTGAAAAAATAGACTGAACAGCCATTTACAATAGAATGTTGGAAGGGACTTTGGAGGTCTTCTAGTCCAATCCCCTGCTCAGGCAGGAAACCCTATACCATTTCAGACAAATGGGTGTCCAATTTCTTCGTAAAAACCTCCAGTGATGGAGTATCCACAACTTCTGGAGGCAGGTTGTTCCACTGATTAATTGTTCTCGCTGTCAGGAAATTTCTTCTTAGTTCTAGGTTGCTTCTCTCCTTGTTTGGTTTTCATCCGTTGCTTCTTGTCCTGCCTTCAGGTGCTTTTCTTTTCTTTGTGGCAGCCCCTGAGATATTGAAACACTGCTATCCTGCCCCCCCTCATCCTTCTCTTCATTAAACTAGACATACCCAATTCCAGCAACCGTTCTTTATATGTTTTAGCCTCCAGTCCCCTGATCCTCTTTGTTGCTCTTCTCTGCACTCTTTCTAGAGTCTTAACATCTTTTTTACATCATGGCGACCAAAACTGGATGCAGGATTCAAGGTCTCCTGCCTTGACCAGAGGATTGCATTAGAAGACCACCAAGGCCTTTTCCACCTCTAAGATTCAAAAATTATCTATATATTTCCCCTCATGGTGGAACTTACAAAGTTCGTATAGAAAGCACAAATGGATCTTTTTGGAAGTGTGAGACTTCGGAGAACAGCATGGTTTCCAGAGGCAAATTCCCACCAATAATGAGATCACCAGGCCTACAATAGTTTTTCAGCGACTTTAAATAATTCCTCAACACACATATGGTTTGGAGTGTCTTTCCAGTAGATGGAGGCAGGATCCAAAAGAGTAAGAGCAGCAGCAGGTGAGGCAGCCCAGTCATTCTTGTCACCTTCCTTCCTAGACCAGAAATAAAGGTTTGTGCAGAAGCTGAATTGCAGGTAGCACTTGAAATCTCAACAGAACTGGCACAATAGACATCACCCATGCCACCTGGATGTCTCCAGGGCAAATTTATATCAACAATGCCTCCTGAAAAATGGGAGAATATGTGGTTTAAAATTTACATTAAATTACAATTTAAAAGGTAATTTTTATACGATGATGTATTGTTGGTATTTAACACCACATAAGTTATCAAGAATGTATAAAGGTATTTCAAATGAATGTTGGAAATGCAAATGTAAAGAAAGGACACTTTATCATTTATAGTGGACATGTGATAAAGCAAAGAAATATTGGAATAGGATTCACATTCTAATGCAGAAGATTCTTAAAGTGAATATAAAGATAAAACCCCAAAAAAATTATTTTGGATTTAATGGAAAAAGACTTGGGGAAAAAATTTGGAACTCTGATGTTAGTATGTTGACGGCAGCGAGATTATTTTTTCCATGATGGAGTTAGCAGAGATGGCTAAATTGACTGCTTTGATAACAAGAAAAAAAACCCCACAATTATTTTTGTTTCTACTTGGAAACTACTTCTGGACTTTTGTGCTTGAGGTGGAAAAAAATTGAAAAGTTGATTTTGGGTTTTACTGATTCGATTCTTCTTCTTTTTGTGCTATATCTGTTATCGGACATTGGCGATCATGTTGGCGATCCTGTTTTTATCAGCAGCCGCACGAAAAAGTGCTGCTGAGTTTTGTCCAAACCGGTCCCTTAGATTTTGAAGCCACGATGTTCTTCTTCTGCCTGGACCTCGTTTGCCTTCAATCTTTCCCTGGAGGGTTAAAATGGAGTAGGCCGTATTTTTCTGGGTGTCGCATCACCTGTCCGAAATATTCTAATTTTCGCTTTTTTAATTGTTTTGATGATTTCCCTGGGCTTTCCCAGGGGGCTTATCACCTCCTCATTTCTGATCTTGTCAATCCAGCTTATATGTAACAGTCACCTGTAAATCCACATTTCAAATGCTTCTAGTCTCTTCGGGTGGCCTTCTGTCAGAGACCAACTCTCTACTCCATAGAGCAGGATAGACCTGATTCGATAGACATGTTGTTATGTAAAAGTAAAAAATTGAGGCTTGATGTTACTCTATTATTCTACTGCACCAAATGGAGTTGGAAATCAATACCTTTTCTTTTTCTTTTCTTTTCTACACTTTTCTCTTCCCTTTTCCCTCTCCTATTTTTTCTATTATTTGCTTTTATATTTTTGTATTTTATATTATAAACTAATAAAAATTATTATACTGTATATATATATAATATATAATGCTTCCTGTTACCTGTCTTATCTCTGTGCACAACCTGCTTCGGTGACATGTCCTGCCCCCATTTGGAGAACTCAAGAGATATTTTTTAAAAGCAGGTTTTATCTTGAAAGATGTTTTGTTGTCTAGAAATCCATAGGGGATAGATCAAGGATTACTGTTCTTCTGATAATTGCAAGGAACAGCCATTGTCCTACCCACTTACAATAAGAGAAGCAATAGCTTCTACTTCACACAGCAGAATGGAAAACATGTTTGTGTCTCATGTTGCAATGCACAGACCAGGTAGATTTGAGAGTCATGGCGAAGTTGTGTATTTATGACCTACATGAAACTGAGTCCCTGCAGATAAGATGGATTTTGGCCTGTGCCATACTTTGCTCAGATAATATGGGTGTGGTGGCACACAACAATCAATTGTACCCTGAGAAATCATGAATAGAATAGAATAACAGAGTTGGCAGGGACCTTGGAGGTCTTCTAGTCCCAACCCCTATACCATTTTAGACAAATAGTTGTCTAGTCTCTTCTTAAAAACTTCCAGTGTTGGAGCATTCACAACTTCTGGAGGCAGGTTGTTCCACTGATTAATTGTTCTCACTATCAGGAAATTTCTTCTTAGTTCTAGGATGCTTCTCTCCTTCATGAGTTTCTATCCGTTGCTTCTTGTCCTGCCTTCAGATGCTTTTCTTTTCTTTGTGGAAACCCTTGAGATATTGAAACACTGCTATCGTGTCCCCCCTCGTCCTTCTCTTTGTTAAACTAGACATACCCAATTCCAGCAACCGTTCCTTATATGCTTTAGCCTCCAGTCCCCTGATCATCTTTGTTGCTCTTCTCTGTACTCTTTCTAGAGTCTCAGCATCTTTTTTACATCGCGGTGACCAAAACTGGATGCAGTATTCCAAGTGCGGCCTTACCAGGGCATTGTAAAGTGGTATTAATACTTCAAGTGATCTTGATTCTATCCCTCTGTTAATGCAGCCTAGCCTAATGCAGCCTGGCAAAGAACATTTTCAGTTTGAATCCCTTTTTACCATTTTTTTTTAATTTTAGAAAATTTAAATACAATATCCAAAGGGGGAGAATTTAAGAAAACAAACCGAAATAGACAAAAATATTTAAAAAGATGTGAGTTAAAAGGACAAAAAGCAAAACAATACATTATTCACCCAAGCTGAACACTAACAAATATATTGCAACAATAATATTCTATTCCAGTGATGGCGAAGCTTTTAGAGACCGAGTGCCCAAACTGCAACCCAAACCCCACTTATTTATCATTGGGTGCTGGGTGGGCGTGGCCCATTGGGTGGGAGTGGCCCATTGGGTGGGCGTGGCTGCAGTGGTCATGGCAGACTGGGTGGGCATGGCTGGGGTGAGCGTGGCCACCTCGATGTTGCTCGTGGGGGCCAAGCAGGATTGGGGGAGATCCAGGGGGTCTTTGGTGGGTGGGATGGTGGGCAGGAGGCTCGTCCTGTGGGGTGAGGGGAGACCAGGCAGGGGGCAGGGCAGGGATGCCATTGCCACAGGGCAGTGCAAGGCAAGGCAGGGACCGGGGTGGCTGCTGCCTGACACCATTGGCCACCGCACAAAGCGTTTAGTTGGTCTCATATATTGGAACCAGGACATCTTGGCAGCTAAGGTGATATGTTCTGCCCCCAACTGGAGAACTCAGATATATTTTTTAAAGCAGGTTTTATCTTGGAAGATTTTTTGTGTCTAGAAATCCACAGGAGATACATTAAGAACTACTTTTCTTCTGATAACTGCAAGGAGCAGCCATTGTCGTACCCGCTTCGCAACAGCTTCTCTTCACACAGAAGAATGGAAAACATGTTTGTGTTTCTTGTTGTAATGCACAGAGCAGATTGAGTCATGGTGAAGTTGTGTACTTGACCTACATGAAATTGAACCCTTGAGCACAACATGGATTTTGGCATATGGCATAGTTGGGTCAGATAATATGAGTGCTAAAGGAATATGGTGGCACAAGGCAAAAACGTAATTTTAGAAAGTATCTCAGAGAGGATATTAAGTGCCATTTTTTTTTGGCAAGACTTGGAAGTTCCTGTTGCTACAGCCTAAGGGTAGCAATTGTCATCTGTGAGTCTCTTTTGGTCTTCAGAGGTGCTGCTCCCCTGGTTGCTGAATCTGAGATTCTGTTTTTTGAAGATTCATTCACAGGACCAGTTGAGATCGTTGCTGCTGTACCAGCTTCCCTGTTGCCTAGCAACCTCCATGCATGAGCCTCTGGAGGGCATCTCATGGTTGACTGAGGGGTTCCACAGACTAAAGATCTTGAGAGTTGTCAATTTGTTATCCCTGGGATAGGCCTTGGGGGCATCTTATCCATGACCACCACCACTGATGGCTCAACTCAAAATAGAAAATGGTTTTCTTGAAAGGCCACTAGCAATGTCATCTATGGGGGAACTATCCTTGTCGTTTCTGTCCTGGCCAGATCATGCCCTGATGACTTTGAGATTCTCTTATGCTGCCCCTCTCTGCAGGGAGGAAGGATCTAATTGATTGGTCCACCTTAATGACTTGATGGATCTGATGGGGTTCCAAATGGAACTGAGGATTACACCTGAGGTTCTGCTGCCTGGTCTTGCTCAGGCCTTGGTCACCTTTTGGATGATCTCTGGTGGAAGCAGGATGGAATCTTGCATCCATTCTGTGTTCTTCTGTGGTATGTAAGTTTTATTAGCTTATAGTATACAATACAATGAAATACAAAAGTAAATAGCAGGAAAGATAGGGAAGGGAAAAAGAAATATCATTTTTGGTCTTTAATGGGGTTGCAATGCTGCAGATAGAGCTGGTGTATAATGTGGGGACCTTCCTGGACTCACAACTCTTTTTTAAAAAGTTTTTTATTTATAATACAGTTAAAAAAGAAAACATTGGACATGACGTAACATTCCAGTATAAACATTTCTATCAAATTATTTCTCTTCTTACATTTAGTTCTTTATCTCTATAGATACATATGAGTTTTTTATACAATACTTGATTCATTTCTCTATTTGCTAACCTAAGATTATATACATTTCCATATTAATGCTTATCTATAACCCCAACAGTCCTCCTCGACTTCCATCAATAGTAAAATTTATCCCAGATTTCAAAGTATTCAGATCCACTTTTATCCTTCAGTTCCATCGTAAGCCTGCTGGACTCACAACTCTTGAGGAACAGGTGGTAGTTGTGGCTAGTGGTCCTTTGTGCAACTTCATATAAGGGGCTAGTTTCCTGGATCATGAGCCCCTGTGCTCAGTCGTTCATTCTCTGGTCATCTCCCATTTGGACAATGTGCTCAACCTGGGTTGAACTTGGAAGAGCATTTGGGAGCTACAGCTGGTATTGAATGCAGCAGCGTGGATAATGTTATCTACCTCTTGGATGGCACATGCAGGGGTCAGTCTCTCCATATTGCAGAGCTGCAATTATCAGCAGGAGGGAGAATTGCAGGAGAGAAGTGAATCTCCTCCCAACTCTGGGTTGGGGAAGGTATCAATCCCTCCCATTTTTTTGCTTGCATCCAGGTAAGGTTATAAGAGCACTGGGATCACTGCAGAGCTTTTAATGCAGCTGGGCATTTGAGTTCTTTTAAAGTCTCCCCCCTCCTTAATCTGAAAGGAATTTTTTTTTTGGAGGAGTTGGTAGATCAATCACTACCAGGCTCCAGAGCAGGTTCCGGGAGGCACAAACTTCCATGCCAGAAGTTCGGGGAGGGGAGGAGCTGATGGGACATTGAGTAGTCTCCATGTCCAGTTAGCTGGGATGATTTGGTCCATGCCAACCTGGTAATACCCATCCATCCGCACCCATCCATTCGTGCCTCCCTGCCCATGCCCACCAAGCTGCACCCATATAGCTGCGCCAAGTCATCTGCACTGAGTCATCTGCACAGACCCAGCCATGCCCACTCCTTTGTGCTCACCCATCCAGGCCAACCCATGTATGGCAACCTGGCCACGCCCACCCATCCTTGCCCACTTAAGCAGCTGTGAGTTGTCCTAGACCCCACCAATTGGGCATTACATAGGATTGGTGGCTCTGCTCAAAGTCAGTCATGCCTTGGTCTCTTTCCATTTGAACTACTATAAGGTTTGGGGCTATCTTGAAGACCCCTTGCAGCCACCTTTAAAGTCCCCTTGAAAATAACAGCTGGTCTAAAATGAAGAGGCGCTCACAATATTGGGCCTGTCTAGGTTTGCCCATGTTAGAATTATGTGACATGATCTGCACTGGCTCCCAGGTTCCTCCAAGGCACAATTGACGGTGCTGGTTATCATCTTTAAATCACTACATGTCATAGACTCTGTGATTTGTAGGTGCTTCCTGACTTTAGCTAGGAAGCTGGGATGACTGTCATATCTTAGATGACATTGCTGGGAGCATGTCCTCATTAAGGAAATTTGATTGTGATGTTGGTCATGGATAGAATTATTCCTGTGGAGACTCCCTGAGCACACCGATCTGATAGAATAATGTGGTTTACCATGCAAATCCAAGAGATGAAATATCACAAGGGATGATTAAGACACTGCATCTGCTATTGACATTCTTTGCTCATCCATCTCGGGGAAATTCTGCCCAATATTGATGAGGCAGTATGGGTTGGGGATTTAAACTCTGAACAATTGAATAGTGGTAGCAAAATTCTATAAAGTCTCACACATCTAAGGAAACAACCATATATGTTTAAAAAAAACATTGATACTGAACCCAATCTTTTAAAATACTACCTTAAAAAAATAAATTAAATTAAACAGGAAACAAAATAATAAAATTTCCTCCTTGAAATAATAAACAAATCTTTAACAACAAGCTTTCCTTTCATGCAGAGAACAGGACCTCACTAAGGACTAATTCAACTTCCGGCTGCAGAACATGGCGGACCTACCGGGGTTAGTCCCTTGAGGAGACGGAGGAGACGGAGCCCACAGCAGAAACGGGGGGCCTCCTGAGAGCCGGCGACCCTGGGCTGGGATGCTGAGAGTGCGGATCTTCGCTGGCGGCCGGTGCTGGGGGTGCCGAGGGCGTTGAGCCCGCTGGCGGCCGGGCGGAAGAAGATCGGCCCGGCGGCCTAGATGCGGCCTAGCGGCCTGGCGGCCTGGCGGCTCGGCAGAGAACTCAGCTCGAGGGATGGGTCGGAAGACTGGCGACCGGTGGGGGTTTGGGCGGCTTGGAGCCCTGTAAGATCGAGCGGCNAAACATTCAAGCACAGGCAGTCCTTGACTTCCAACAGTTCATTTACTGACCGTTCAAAATGACAAGAGTACTAAAAGAAGTAATAATTATAATAATAACGACAACAATAACTTGGGTTTGGCTAGTTTAGAGAAAAGAAGGACATGAGGGCAGTCTTCCAATATCTCAGGGGCTGCCCCAAAGAAGAGGGAGTCAAGCTATTCTCCAAAGCACCCGAAGGCAGGACAAGAAGCAACGGATGGAAACTAACCAAGGAGAGAAGCAACCTGGAACTAAGGAGAAACTTCCTGGCAGTTAGAACAATTAACCAGTGGAACAACTTTGCCTTCAGAAATCGTGGGAGCTCCAGGTTTTTAAGAAGAGATTGGACAATCACTTGTCTGAAATGGTATAGGTTCTCCTGCTTGAGCGGGGGGCTGGACTAGAAGATCTCCAAGGTCCCTTCCAGTTCTATTCTATTCTATTCTATTCTATTCTATTCTATTCTATTCTATTCTATTCTATTCTATTCTATATCTTGTATTCTATTCTGTTCTGTTCTGTTCTGTTCTGTTTTGTTCTGGTCTAGTCTAGTCTAGTCTAGTCTAGTCTAGTCTAGTCTAGTCCAACCCCCTGCTCAGGCAGGTAACCCTATACCATTTCGGACAAATGGCTGCCCAGTTTCTTCTTAAAAACTTCCAGTGTTGGAGCATTCACCGCTTCTGGAGGCAGGTTGTTCCACTGGTTAATTGTTCTAACTGTCAGGAAGTTTCTCCTTAGTTCTAGGTTGCTTCTCTCCTTGGTTAGTTTCCATCCATTGCTTCTTGTCCTGCCTTCAGGCGCACTGGAGAATAGCTTGACTCCCTCTTCTTTGGGGCAGCCCCTGAGATATTGGAAGACTGCTATCCTGTCCCCCCCTCGTCCTTTTCTTCATTAAGCTAGACATACCCAATTCCAGCAACCATTCCTCATATGTTTTAGCCTCCAGTCCCCTAATCATCTTTGTTGCTCTTCTCTGTACTCTTTCTGGAGTCTCAGCATCTTTTTTACATCGTGGTGACCAAAACCGGATGCAGGGGGGTTAATAGAGGGTGGTGTGATTAGTACGGTCAGTGGGAGGGGCAGATATGGCGGGAGCAGAGGACCATATCGGGTTTTGGGAGCACGCACACGCTGCTTACAAGCTTGTGGATGCTCCGATCCTCAAGGCTCCACTCGGTCTCCAGGGACTTACCCTCCTGCCCGGGATCATCGGCTGATGTTATGCAATGCCAGGTCCGTGGTAAATAAGGCCCCCCTCATTCAAGAACTTATTCAAGAGGGGGGAGCGGACCTGGCAGGTATCACCGAGACCTGGCTGGGCATAGAAGGGGGAATTCCCCTTGTTGATCTGTGCCCGCCGGGTTTCCAGGCATTCCATCGACCGAGGGCCCGGGGTAGGGGCGGTGGGGTAGCGGTCATTATATGGGAGAGCCTATGTCCGAGGGAGACCACTGTGCCTCAGATAGACGGTGCAGAGTCCCTCCTTGTGAAGTGGGGACAAGGGGTACAAATGGGCCTGTTGATCATATACCTGGCCCCCTGCTATGTATCAACGGCCCTGCCTGAGTTGGCCGATGTAATAGCCGGGGTGGCGATTGAGACCCCCAGACTTATAGTCATGGG
>NW_015388466.1:72480-80143 GCF_001527695.2 Protobothrops mucrosquamatus
GGTTATTTCAGCAAGCAGGACTGGCCTAAGGAGAAATTTTTTAGTGGGGTTCTTAAACATTTTTAATTAATTATAGCCAATTTAAATATTTCTTTTTAACCAAGTTTTAAGGGGTGTCTTGGGGTGTATTTGTATTTTATTGGTTGTTAGCCGCCCTGAGTCCGTAAGGAGAAGGGCGGGGTAAAAGTTTAATTAATAATAATAATAATAATAAAAGGACACTTTGAAAACATGATAAACAAAAGACTGACCATATGCAGCACTTGATTAGGAATTCTTTTATGGACACATTCCTCCTTCATGTCATCATTTATTAGAAATCTTACCACATTCTAAACATGCCTCAAAGACAAATATACATGTCACTCTTAGCATTAGTTAGAAATTCTTGTTTCTTACTATATTTTCTCTACAATTCAGTTCGGGCCTCATTAGAATAATGTAGCATTTGGGGAAAAAGATACAAGCCAGAAGAGCAGCTCCAGAGGCCAAAATGGAGAAGATCTCCACAGCTACCATGGACTTGCCTTTGGTGCTCAGGTAGGTAGGGAGGAAAGTGATCCAAACACAGCAAAAGACCAGCATGCTAAAAGTAATAAACTTGGCTTCATTAAAACTGTCAGGCAATTTCCTAGCTAGAAATGCCACTGTGAAACTGACAAGGGCCAAAAAACCTAGGTAGGCAAGAACAGTGTAAAACATTAAAGCTGAGCCTTGCTTACATTCCAAAATGGTCTCTCCAAACAAGGAGTGGAAATCCAAGTTAGGAAATGGGGGAGAGGTGCCCATCCAGATGGCACAAATAACTGCTTGGACCAGTGGACAGACTAAGACAATAGAGTAAGTCGGTGGTTTTCCTAAGAGTTTCCTTGATCTGTTCCCTGGCTTGGTGGCCATGAAGGCCAGAACAACCATCACAGTTTTTGCCAACACAGAAGAAACTGCAAAGGAAAAGAGAATGGCAAAGGCAGATTGTTGGAGGAGACAGGTGACCTTCCCTGGTTGACCAATGAAGAGGAAAGAGCAGAGAAAGCAAAGCAGGAGGGAGACCAGGAGGATGTAGGTCAGGTCTCGGTTGTTGGCCTTGACAATTGGTGTGTCATGATGTTTATAAAAAATCACCAGGACTGCAGATGTTATCACAGAGAGAAGAAGAGCAAGAAAAACTAAGATGTATCCCAGGGTCTCTTGATAGGTGAGGAAATGGAGCTTCTTGGCAATGCATTGGTCCTTGTCCTTGTTGGGATATTGGTCTTCCGGGCAAGGTTCACAGTGGGCTGCATCTGAAATCAAGAGTCTTTGTCTTAGGATTTCTAACTACCATGCTCATTATCTCTCCCACAAAGATGATATGCCTTTCGGCTGCAACCAACCAATAAAAGGAGTGATGAACGGAACCTCTGTGCAATTTATGGGGCATCAAAAAGAGCAAATCATCCTTCATTTATGATGATCCTGAGGACAGATTAGCCAGAGATAAGGATTTGTACAGTTTCAGCTATCCATTCACTGTGCACTTCCATGAATAATGTGCCTGCTTTCTCCCCATTTTATAATGCAAACCACAGAAGACCCATAGATCTGTTATCCAAGAATGCTGCTGTCTTGTTTGTGTGTACATTACCTCTGCCTGAACCTCTCTGCTTTGTACTTCAGATCTATCCATTCAGACTTTATTTTTGCTCCCTCCTTCCCTATCAAAGAAACATAGATGGATTTTCTCTTTCTCTGGCAGGTCTATTTCCTCAGAGATTAATAGTGCTGATGGAAGAAGCACACTCTAAATGATAAAAATCAAAGCTTGGATTACACCACCACTTTGTCAGGAAAAGATTGGAAGTTGGTTTTCCCAGTCGGATGTTAGAGTAGGAGTGGAATTGCAAGTTGGGGATTTATAAATTCTGCCCGAAAGCTATCCTGCATGGAATTGCTGAGGATCAGGAAAGGTGACCTCTGTGGCCAGCGAAGTTTAGATCTGTAAACTGAAGGGTTCTGCTGAAAAGTATGAGAGCATGTAAATCTTATCAAAAATGACCACAATATCAAAAAATATCTATTGAATGTCTTCCTTGATCCCAGAAGATTTACATTTGAAGTCTGGTCTACCTGTTTGATTAGAAATGGTCCCTTCTGGACAAGCGTCACACTGGAAGCAGCAAACCAGCATGCCCTCTGGAACACTCCTCCTCTCTCCTGCATGGCACCTCTTCATGGCACACCTGGCAAAGGGGATCGTCTAAAAGAGAAATATTTGAATTACTTAAGCAATCAACCTGCTGCCTTCATTCTTTTCCCATTCCTATTTCCCTTCCTTATTCCTACTTCTCTGTCCAGATCTTCTTCTAAAGAAATAGTTTACCACTGTCGATCAGAAATCAGGAACAGCTCCTGAGTGATTCAGGCCAGTGGCATTCCTGTCACATCAATGAATATTGGAGATTGGAAGTGAGAGCTTGGCCTGCAGAGGAAGGCTTGTGACTGAACTACAAGGTTTCTAAAAGAAAGAACCATGAGGATACATCTGAGCAGCAATGGATCGTGGATCCTTGTTACCTCCTGGGAGGAGGCTTCGTGGCAGAACATCCAGATTCAGCCATAGTTTCATTCCATACAGCATTAACCTTGTGAACTCTCAAGCTTCCTCCTTCCGTTATATATTCAAGATGGACAGTATTTAATATTTATTTGCTACGTATATGGAGGGATGTGGGTCTATGCATATGTTGTTCATAGTATGTTTAGGTGTGCGTCATGTATGTGTTTCACTTTGAGAGCGGGCACCTAAATTTCATTTTTGATGTGTGCTGTTGAGCCCACAATAAAAAAATGACAATAAAAGTTATCTTATCTTATCTCTAAATCACTGATGCTTGCTGTAATTGCATCCTGCATTTCAAGCAGAAATTTTTCCCAAACCTAACCCTTTGTGGAATGACACAAATCAGACCTCAAATACACTATATGCAAAACAGATTTTTCACCAAATGACTGCCAAAAATTTCTGACTGAATTGATTATTCTCCAAGTTAGAAAGATGTTCTGCATCTCAGGAAGAGAACGAATCTTTCCCTGAACGTACAACATTTACTTGCAGCTCACCTTTGTGGCCCAGATGATTGCATCAGAATTAATGGCGAAATCCTGGCCTGGGGGAGCATCGGGATTTATTTGCCCAACTTTGATGGGGACAAAAGATTCATTGGGGAGGAGAACCCGATTGAAAAGATCAAAACGACCAGATCCCAGTCCATCTTCTGAGAAGGAGACTTCATCTTCAACACTGTTGTTAAACTGCATATTGCTCAAATAGGGAAGAATCTGAAAGAAAGGAGACCTTCAGAAATTGGAATGATGATGATGATGATGATGATGATGATGATGATGATGATGATGATAAAGTTGGAAGGGACCTTGGAGGTCATCAAGTCCAACCCCCTGCTCAGGCAGGTAACCCTATACCATTTCGGACAAATGGCTGTATTTAGAAATTGGAGTATTTGGGCTAGAGCTACAAATGAGACACCATGGCTTCTATCATCACATGATGGCCATCTTGAGAAGATGGGTTTATGTCTGAAAAGTTATTAAACAAAATATTGTTCATAACTGTTTTTAATAATTGCTGCTTTAATATACTTTGAGATGGATTGATATGAGTATGCAGGCATTGAATCAGTAACTGAAGCAATTCATATGGGGAGCTTCCTCTCTAAACATCTGTGGACTGAGTAACAAACCACAGTAATTACCTGCCATGACTGGATATTTGAGATCCTCTTTCCAATCCTCATTATGTTTGGTCGGGCTCTGGATCCAAACATTGCATGTAATGCGTGTGCCAGAGCATAAATGGCATTGTAGATATTGTAACTTTCTCCTGTCATTCTTGTTTCAAAAGTGTAATTTGGTAGATTCTGCAAATTTTCCTTTCCTGTACATTGTTTTTCCCCCTTTTGAGGGATGTTGCCTGGTTTAGGGATCTTGCAGTTAAACACTATTTCCCACCATAGAGGGAGAAAGACGTCTCCTTGTGGGCTGAAGGGGTCTAAAGACAGGAGGAAGTGGCTGAATTCTGAGACATCCCTGGAGTGGTCCCAGAATTGCAAGGACCCATGGAAAGGCTTTATCAATTGCAATGTGTTTTGGGATTTCTCAATACTAAGTTTCCAATGGGAGGTTAAGATACAAACTTTCTTAAAAGATAATTTTTGGAATTGTTGATAAAGAATTGCTGCCCCTATTATACTGGTAATAACTGTGAAGTCTCCAAACAGAATAAACACTTCTGTTTTAGACCAGGTGAAGAAATTGAGAAGAAACTTTTCCACTGAAATTTGAAGATCCGATTTCGACCTTTCAGTGAAGGCCAGGCAGATCTCCTTCTCCTTGAGCATCGGCGTCAGAGTTGAGATGAAATGTTCTCCACTGTCATTTTCAGGGGCCAGAAGCCCAACCCAGTTCCACTGGAAATACAGGAGCAGCTGGACTAAACCCACATACTGAGAAGATTCCTTGGGATTAATCCGAAAGAAGGAAGGATAAATTCTTCTCTCTCCTTGTGAGAACTCAAAGCCAACGCCAAGCTGGAGAAAGTGAGATTCTTTTTCAAAGACAAGGAAAAGTTTGATATTCACTTTAGGGGGTCACTACTGTGTGGTTTATGGCCCCAGCAGTCAGGGTGACTCACTTTGAGTGGCAAACTTAGTCTCCTTCCATTCTTAGGAAGAGCCACCAGTTACACATTTTTATTGGTTATGGTATGTCAGAAAACAAAAGAAACCACCAACCTAATACAGAGAATAAATGGCACTGAAATGATGGCTACCCGTTAATAAAGAATAAATTAAGAGTCACATGGTCATGATGCCCCCCCCCCCTGAAAAAAAATTACCTCTTTGGCTTCTATGTGAGCTTCTGATTTTTGTCTACTCCATACTTTAACCATTGGAACTCTCTTACCTGTGGGACCTTAAAGATGCTGAAAATGGAAGAGATCAGCCTTGATGATTTGGCATTGAGACCACCAATGATGGACAGCAGAGTGTCCTGCTGGTCACATTTGTAACCTGGAACCACTTGGCCTCGTGAGGAGAGGATGGAGAGGCTGTTTAAGGAAATAAACTTCTCGATCTGGAAATGTTTATAGATGTGGAAGCCAAGTGTGATATTGGGGAGCAGAAGAAAGTCCTTATTGACCTCAGAGACAGCAAACTTCAATGCAAGGAACTGCTGGTAGTTACTGGGGATGGGTCTGCGATGAGAAAACCATTGGGGAACATTACATTGGGTCTCACATGGCTATACTTGTATGATTTTGTGAGAAAGGAGACATACCTTTCCATCCATATCATGGACAGTTTTATAGCCCTCTATCATCCCTCCCATCTTCTCTTTGCTTCAGTGGTTGTAAACATTCCAACTGGTCCTTTTTCACACTAATAATTTAGGGTCTCTCTTGGAGAAGCTTCTTCAGATGTGGTAAAGATTGCTGAGCACATGACTACAATATAGTTCACCTCATAGATTTACTGAAGGCTGTTATACTGTGATTCCAAAACGGAAAGGGTTTTTGTAACTCCTAAACACTGAAAGAGGATTCAGCTTTTATTTGAGTTTTCTACCACAAGTTACTACTCAGATTAATATTATAATTCAACTTCTTCACAAGGCCAGCACAGCTTCCCTCTTCATTTTTGTTGTTTATCATCTTTTTATGAAGAGATTGAGAATTCCATCCCATTTTATCAGCTTGCTATTTTTATTGAGAAAAGCACCAAATGTGCACTATCAGGACAGTGCAAAATACTAGAATAAGAATTTATGAAAAAGGTCCCTGAATTTAAAGCAAAGAGAACAATTATCTGCATGTTTCCCCTCCAGCTGAAACTTACACACTATATACATGAAGATTCACTGTGTTAAAGTCTGGGACAGGAGACTTTAAACTGGCTCCTAAGGGCAAATTCCCACCAATAATGAGATCACCAGGCCTATAGTGGCTTTTCTCTAACCAGATATAATCCCTGATCACACATATGGTTTGCAGCCTCTTCATTGTAGATGGAGCCAGGAGCCAGAAGAGCACCAGCATCAGCAGTGGCATGACTCCTGCCCAGACAGTCTCGTCACCTTCCCTCCTAGAACAGAAACCAAGGTTTATGCAGAAACTGATTTGCAGGTTGGTCTTGAAATCTCACTGGAACTTTAGCAGAGCAAACACCACCTGTGCCACTTGGATGGCCCCAGGACAAATTTATATCAACAATGCTTCCTCTGACCTGTGTTTGGACCTTGTCCATAGAGGAAACAAAGGCCTGTGAGTCTCTTCAAACCCAGGATTTGGCTCTTTGCAAGACAGGCTAAGGTGACATGTTCTGCCCTCATCTGGACAAGTCAGAGATATTTTTTAAAGCAGGTTTTATCTTGGAAGATTTTGTGCCTAGAAATCCACAGAGGATATACTAAGAATTACTGTACTTCTGATAATTGCGAGGAAAAGAAATGGTTCCATCCATTTAGCAATAGCTTCTCATACACCAGAATGGGAAAAAAAAACATGTTTGTGTTTCTTGTAATGCACAGAGGAGAAGGAGTCATGGTGAAGTTGTGTATTTGACCTCCATGAAACTGAGTCCCAGCAGACGACATGGATTTTGGCTTGTGCCATAGTTTGTTCAGATAGTATGAGTGTTAGTTGGGCATGGTGGCACACAAGAATCAGTTGTACCCTGGTAATTGTGAGCATTCATACCAATGCTTGTATGGAATATCTGTTGTTGTTGTTGTTGTTGTTAATTGCGAAGTCGTGTCCGACCCATTGCGACCCCATGGACAACGTTCCTCCAGGCCTTCCTGTCCTCTACCATCTTCTGGAGTCCATTTAAGCTCATGCCTACTGCTTCAGTGTCCATCCAGCCACCTCATTCTCTGTCGTCCCCTTCTTCTATTGCCCTCAATCTTTCCCAGCATTAGGCCCTTCTCCAGTGAGTCCTTCCTTCTCATTAGGTGGCCAAAGTATTTGAGTTTCAACTTCAGGATCTGGCCTTCTAAAGAGCAGTCGGGGTTGATCTCTTCTAGGACTGACCAGTTTGAATGCCTTGCAGTCCAAGGGACTCGCAGGAGTCTTTTCCAGCACCATAGTTCAAAGGCCTCAATTCTTTGGTTCTCAGCCTTTCTTATTTATTTTATTTTATTTATTTATTTATTAAATTTATATACCGCCCTATCTCCCTTACGGGACTCAGGGCGGTGAACAGGCGATACTAAAAACCACAATAATAAATAAATAGTTTCTGTTCTAAAATCAAATTGGTCCAACTTTCACATCCATACATTGCAACTGGAAAAACCATGGCCTTGACTATATGCACTTTTGTTGGCAGGGTGATGTGTCTGCTTTTTAGTATGCTGTCTAGATTTGCCATAGCTTTCCTCCCCAGGAGCAAGCGTCTTTTAATTTCTTGACTGCAGTCCCCATCTGAGGTGATCTTGGAGCCCAGGAAAATAAAATCTGTCACTACCTCCATTTCTTCCCCATCTATTTGCCAGGAATTGAGAGGGCTGGATGCCATGATTTTGGTTTTCTTAATGTTGAGTTTCAAGCCAACTTTTGCACTCTCCTTCTTCACCCGCATCAAGAGGCTCTTTAGTTCCTCTTCACTTT
>NW_015388466.1:80243-98327 GCF_001527695.2 Protobothrops mucrosquamatus
GGATATCTAGTTTATTATTAATGGCAGGGGTTGAAATAAGAAAGTAGGTTAACAAGAATGGGTCCACACTGCTATGGGGTTCTCTCCTTTATCTGGAGCTAATTCCATTCCATGGTGGTTGGAGAGGAGAGATTCAGCCCAATCCCCTAATTTTCTGGGTACATCAGTAAGGCTTTCTCAGTTCAAGGTCAAGTATCATCCATATGGTGATGACATTCAATTGTGCAACCATTGAATGACCAAGCAATGCTGTCCCAGTTTGGCTCTAGTGAATGACAGCTGTTGGGTGGAGAGGAACAGTCCCAGTTTGAATCCAGATAAAACCAAGCACTTGTGGATAATTGGTCCTCCCAAAACTGAAACTTTTCATTTTTGGTTCTGCTAATATTGCTGCATCATGCTTAAGACTGCTGTGTAATCTGGGGGTCTTCCTGGACTCTCAACTCCTGCTCAAAGACCAGAATGGTAGTTATGTCCAGGAAATTCTTTGTAAAGGTTCTACTGGACATGTAAGATCCAGAACACATGTGAAGTACCAATTAAACTGATTTATTAGCCCCCCCCTAATCAAGAAACAATCACTGGACCACAGTATACTGGACAATTTTGGTCCCTTCCAGCCCTCTGAGGAATGGTCTCACCCCAATGATATTAATTCACCCCAATTGATCAAGCAGAAGGGGCCTGCTGCAGGTCCTCTTGGTCAGAGTTTTGACTGACAGAGTCTAGAAGGAGAAGCTTTTTGGCCATAGAAAATCTTCCCACCTGAGGTGAGATATGTCTCTTCCCTTCTGCTTTTCCAGAACTTTGTTAAAAAATGGCTCAGGCTGTTAGCCTGGTGTCCTGATGGGGGTGTTCTGTATTGAGGGTGGCTGGTGAATTAACAAAGAAGATGGTGCCATTGAATCAATTTTGTCTCTTGCTCCTATGTCACTATTTAATGTTTTAATATTTATGATTCTAATTGTAGCCACACAGTTGCTTCGTAGAGTGAGATAGCAGCATATACATTTAATAAATAAATAAACAAGTACAATTTTTTTGCTATATCATCCATGTATTTATGGAGTCCTTGGTGCTCTCTGAGCTTGGTTGTTTGCTTGCAGAAATTTCAAATGCTAGCGAGTGTGGGAATTGCTCTCTGTTTACATCCAGCAGTAGCTTAGGGTTGGTGAAGGTATGGTTTTCTCCTGGGTAGTTCCTTGATAGAATAGAATAGAGCTGGAAGGGACCTTGGAGATCTTCTAGTCCAGCCCCCCGCTCAAGCAGGAGAACCTATGCCATCTTAGACAAGTGACTGTCTAGCCTCTTCTTAAAAATCTCCAGTGATGGAGTGCCCATGATTTCTGGAAGCAAGCTGTTCCACTGGTTAATTGTCCTCACTGTCAGGAAGTTCCTCCTTAATTCTAGGTTGCTTCTCTCTTTGTCCCATTTCCAACCATTGTGTCTTGATTAGGATATTGTTTTAAGCTTGTTTGTCTGGTGTGAATCCATGCTTATCTGAGTATTGGCTACTGGAGAGCATCTGTTTTGCTCTTTCAGTTTCCTTCTTAATTTTTTTATTGTCCCAACCCATGACAAATACCAATCCTGTAGACCAAAAATCCTTGTTGTTGACAGCTATCTGACAAATATAATCAGTTTCAAATATTTGGAAGCATCATCTTGAGTGATGGGTATTTGGACAAAGAAATTGATTCCAAAATCAGCAAGGCTAGCCAGGAGCTTGGACAGCTGTGTACTAGAGTGTTCAATCATTACAATATTTGTATCTGCACAAGACTCAGGGTTTCCACAAGTGTTAAGGATCATGGGGGGCTTTAACCACCTGCAAGGCTAAAATATTCATGTTACCTGACATCTCTCCAAACCCTCAAAACCTCAACCATAGTTACCCCCTCTCTCGAGACTCTAGGTCTGAGAGTCCCAGTACGAGTCCCACTGGAACACAGCTGGTCTCTGGATTGTAAATTTTGGGAGCCATTTTATATGATGAAAACAAATATATTGTATATTGTATTGTATTGATTGTTTTGTTTTAAATTGGCTGTAAGCCGCCCTGAGTCCACCAGGAGAAGGGCGGGGTATAAATGTAATAAATAATAAATAAATAAATAAATAAAATATGGGTGACATGACATAAAAAGTTGCAACAGGGACATGCAACTGAGATGCAGCATCATGGAGCAATTTGGTTCATCTTCTCAGTGACTCAATTTATTTCTTAGCAGTTTCTGTGTGCTTGCTTGGGTTTTGTGAAGAAGTGGGGAGAGGGCCCTTCATTTTAGTTTCCCCCCCTGAATATATGTTCACTTCTGCAAAGTTTCCAGTTCTTTCACACACCCTGAGATGAACTTGTATGTGTACATGGTGCTGCTTGGGTCTGAAAAGTGCAGGTCATCCTTGACTTATGTCTTTATGGAGCTTGCCCATTACAGTTTCAAGTCGTGAAAGCTGTTAAGCAAGACAGCCTTGTTTAACAACCCGCATCCCTTGCTCTTCCTGATGTGGTCATTAAACAACTGCACAGGTCCTTAAGTTTCCATCTTTGAGGAAGTTCAAAAATGTGAAAATGAATGAATGAATGAATGAATAGGCATGGGGAGGCCCTGGGTGACCTAGCAGAGGTCTGGGCCCCTGGCTCCAGGCCTCTCAATGCTTCCCCATCCAAATCAGTCTTCTTCCTGTCCCTCATGGAACTCCCAATATCTTTTGATCCTGCTTTTGCTGCCCATTGGGTCCTGGTGGACCTTTCATCCAGGACTTTCCTGCAGGACTTTGTCCACTCCCCAAGTGTCCAGAAGGGGTGGGCCTCTTCCCCAACCTCATCTCCCATTGTACATTTATCTTTTGAAGACCATCAGAGCTTCTGAGCTTTCTGCAAGGCTGAGTGATTGTTGCTGATTATGGGTATATTGTAACTAGTTATAGCACTTGATACAAAATTCTTTAATGGGGAAATTTGCCCTTCATGCCATCATTTTTTTTACAAATTTTATCACATTATAAACATGCCTCAAAGAGAAATATAAATGAGACTGATCCTTACATTTGTCAGAAATTCTTGTTTCTTACTATATTTTCTCTACAATTCAGATCCGGTCTCAGTAGAATAATGTAGCATTTGGGAAAAAAGATACATGCCAAGAGAGCAGCTCCAGAGGCTAATATGAAAAGATCTCCACAGCCACCATAGATTTCCCTTTGGTGCTCAGATAGGTAGGGAGAAAAGTGATCCAAACACTGCAAAAGACCAACGTGCTAAAAGTAATGAACTTGGCTTCCTTAAAGCTATCAGGCAATTTCCTAGCCAGAAAGGCCACCGTGAAACTGACAAGGGCCAAAAGACCTAGATAGGCGAGGACAGTGTAAAACATTAAAGCTGAGCATTGCTTACATTCCAAGATGGTCTTTCCAAACAAGGAGTGGAAATCCAAGTTAGGAAATGGGGGAGAGGTGCCCATCCAGATGGCACAAATAACTGCTTGGACCAGTGGACAGACTAAGACAATGGAGTAGGTCAGTGGTTTTCCTAAGAGTTTCCTTGATCTGTTCCCTGGCTTGGTGGCCATGAAAGCCAGAACGACCATCACAGTTTTTGCCAACACAGAAGACACTGCAAAGGAAAAGAGAATGGCAAAGGCAGATTGTTGGAAGAGACAGGTGACCTTCCCTGGTTGACCAATGAAGAGGAAAGAGCAAGGAAGAAGAGCAGGAGGGAGACCAGGAGGATATAGCTGAGGTCTCGGTTGTTGGCCTTGACAATTGGTGTGTCATGATGTTTATAGAAAATAACCAAGACTTCAGATGTTACTATAGAGAGAAAAAGAGCAAGAAAAACTAAAATATACCCCAGGGTCTCTTGATAGGTGAGGAAGTGGAGTTTCTTGGCAATGCAGCGGTCTTTGTCCTTGTTGGGATATTGGTCTTCTGGGCAGGGTTCACAGTGGGCTGCATCTGAAATCAAGAGTCTTTGTCTTAGGATTTCTTGAGCAACTACCATGCACATAATCCCTCCAGCAGATATGATATGCTTTTCTGCTGTGGCCAACCAATAAAGGGAGTAATGAAAGGAACCACTGTGCAATTTATGGGGCATCAAAAAGAGCAAATCATCCTTCATTTATGATGATCCTGAGGACAGATTAGCCAGAGACAAGGATTTGTTCAGTTTCAGCTATCCATTCACTGTGCACTTCCATGAATAATGTGGCTTTCACTTTGAAATTGCTGCCTGCTTTCTCCCCCTTTTTATAATGGAAACCATAGAAGACCAATAGATCTGTTATCCATGAATGCTGCTGTCTAGTTTGTGTGTACTTTATACCTGCCTGAACCTCTCTGCTTTGCACTTCAAAATCTGTTCATTCAGACTTTTTTTCCTCCCTACTGCTCTATCAAAGAGGCATAGATAGATGGATCTATTCTTTGTCTGGTCTATTTCCGCAGAGATTGATAGTGATGATGGAAGAAGCACACTCTAAATGATAAAAATCAAAGCTTGGACTACACCCACCCCTTCCTCACCAAAAAATTGGATGTTGGTTTTCCCAATTGGAGTGGAAATGCAAGTTGGAGATTCATAAATTCTATTGGAATTGGGGTCCCTTTCCCATTCTTTTTTCCTTCTTCCATTTTTAGTTGTTCTAGGTGAAGAGGGATTGGGTCCAGGTGGGCTGCAGTAAGTAAAGGGCTGTGTCTGCCAGCAAAGCTGGGATATGTGGGAGGTGACTGGTAGTCCCTGTGGACACACCTACAGGATGCATGCCATATTAGAGGCTCCTTCCAGATAGGGGGCACCCTTTGACTTCCAGTGATCTGCCCTGCTTCAGTCTCATCTCCTTCCCTCCAGGAGTGATTGAGAATTTGCTCCCGCCATATAGTTGTATGGAGAGCACAATCCTGCCCTGCACCCACAGTGGGCAAAAGATCTTGCACCCCTCTTTGCAAAACTGGACATTCTGGGCTGCAGCAGGAATGTTTTTGCTTGCCCCTCAACTCCCCGTGTGTTGCCCTCCTTTGGTTGAGGTGCATGGGGCAAGAACAAGGGCAGGGAAGATTCTGTTTCAACCTTGCAGCATTCAACCTAGACCTTCAGTTTGCTAAAGAACAACATGGCCCAAGTTGTCCAGTTTGCAAAGAGGGGCACATGAGCTGTCACCTAATGTGAGTGCAGAGCAGGACTATGCTCTCCTAAAAACTATTTGGAGGGAATAACTTTGGAATCCATCACATTGATGGTTGTGCGACAATTGGCTGCAGTCGCCTTGCCCTGGTTACCCCACATAGCCCACCCCATCCCAGCCAACAAACCGCAGCCACCCTTCTCTGCCAGCACCTCCTCATGAGCCCCTTCTCGTTGCTTTTCCCCAGTCATCCCTCCCCAGCCATCCCTCCCCCATTGCCTTGCCCTGGACAATTTGCCACAGTACAATTTGACCTGGTGAGTTTGCCACAAGGAACAATTAGCCATATGTCTCATCTGTTCCCAGACCAAAACTGGTCCCACAAGGTCCTTCCCACCACATTCACCTCCTCTCTTCCTCTTCCACTGCCTCCTGGAATTGGGGCCCCCATTCTTTCATCTCCTCCCACATTACAGTCACTCTTGGCAAAGAGGAATTGGGGCCAGGCAGACTGCAGCCAGTAAGAATCTCTGTCCACCAGCAATAGATGCAAAGGTAGGACACAACCAGTAGTTCTAGCTGGAGACTCATAGATTAGAAGCTCCTTCCAGAGAGCCCCTCCTTTTAATTCCCCATGATTTGCCTCACTTCTTTCTCAGCTCCTTCCCTCCAGGAGTAATTGAGAATTTACTCCAACCAGATAGTTGTATGGGGAGCACAATCCTGCTCTTCACTCACAGTGGGCTACATCTCGCAGATCCCTCTTTGTAAATTGGATACCCAAGACTATGGCAGGAGTGATCAAGAATTACTTATCTGTAATGTTTATGTGGCTATTATAACTGCTTAATCCTTCAGGCCCCCTCCCTCCCAAAACAACTAGGGATTCAAATGCAGGACCAAAAACCAATAATCAAGTCTCAAGGAAGTATTTTTTATTAAGAGTGCGGCCTGGATAAATTCTCTTTAGAGAATAGTGGGAGGAACTCTTGAAGACAAAGGAAGCTCTCTCATATTTATACATTTGGGAAAGGAGGAGATAATGATATATGCATAAAAAAATAGACGATGTAATCATACATATTCAGTTATTTTCCCATCCTTCTCCTCTTATTATCTTGAAACGATGCCCCAACTTATTATCCTGAAACGATGCCCCAACTCCTCCTAGAAGCTGCTTGAATGCTCTACATGTTTGGTAGCACATAACTGTGTGAGCAACTTTTCCCAGTGATGAGGGTGAACAAAAGTGCACACAGAAGTCTTCTCACCGATGCACACCTCCACTCTATCCTGAGATTTCCACAGCTCAAAACCTAACCCCAAACATCAATTAACTTGTAGCCAAGAAAAGATGCCAAACATCCAGTTTGGACAAAATGGCATGAGAAAGAACTAAAAATCTTGTGTTTTTTCTTTGTTTTAAATTTGTTTTTGCAGATTTATTTGAAATAAATAATTTATTTGTTCATATTTGAAATTTTAATCCTTTTTCTCCCACTTCTTAGACATAATACACTTCTTAACTAATATGATACAATATTCTTACATGTAACTGGCCCTTTGAGAGCAACCATGATGCTGATGTGGCGAAGGAAGCAGTTTCCTCCAAGTCCAACTTCTGCCTTGAAAGATCTTTGGAGAGGAGCAGGGCGTCGTGGGGGAGCTGCATGAGGGAAGGCTGCTCCAACAAGCCAGCCTCCCTCATGCAGGACTGGGAAGTGCTGCTCCCCTGCGTCCTCCTCTTGCTCTCCAGAGATCTGTCAAGGCAGAAGTTGGACTCGGAGGAAACTACAAACACACACACATTCCAAGCTTGGAGACTTGGAGACTATCCACATCTGAGCTAGCAAACTGCCAATCATGCCTGGGCTTGGGAAGAAGGCCCTCTCCTTCCTTTGTGGATAAAAGTCCGCAAACTTGGAATGTGATGTGTGTCCATGTGCATGCGCACATACTTGGCTGCCAGCAATTTGGGCAGGTGAAGAGCTTTTAGGGCACCGAGTTGTCCCCATATCGAGTTAGCTGAGGCAACTTGTTCTGACCTGACCCAGCTTTCTCGAGTCAGCTGTTTATGTGGCTATTATAACTGCTTAATCCTTCAGGCCCCCTCCCTCCCAAAACAACTAGGGATTCAAATGCAGGACCAAAAACCAAAAATCAAGTCTCAAGGACGTATTTTTTATTAAGAGTGCGGCCTGGATAAATTCTCTTTAGAGAATAGTGGGAGGAACTCTTGAAGACAAAGGAAGCTCTCTTATATTTATACATTTGGGAAAGGAGGAGATACTGATAAATGCATAAAAAATAGATGATGTAATCATACATATTCATATTTAACAATCAGTTATTTTCACACCCTTCTCCTCTTATAATCATCAACAAAGAAGTATTCTCTTAATAAAAGATCATATCAGTTACGTTGCCATAAACATTTTGTTAAAGCTTATTGAAAACCAGAGACTTCAAGTTTGCTATTTTATGGGTCAGTTAACACAGACTCCTTCTATGTTTCTTTTTCTCATATGACAGATCATTTGATGGAATTCGTTTATGGACAAAATCCTTCTTCATGGCATCATTTTTTAAAAAAATCTTATCATATGCTAAACATGCCTCAAGGACAAATATAAATCATGCATCAGTTAGAAATTCTTGTTTCTTACTATATTATCTCTACAATTGAGATTGGGTCTCAGTAGAATAATGTAGCACTTGGGAAAAAAGATACATGCCAAGAGAGCAGCTCCAGAGGCCAAAATGGAGAAGATCTCCACGGCCACCATGGACTTGCCTTTGGTGCTCAGGTAGGTAGGGAGGAAAGTGATCCAAACACAGCAAAAGACCAGCATGCTAAAAGTAATGAACTTGGCTTCATTAAAGCTATCAGGCAATTTCCTGGCCATAAAGGCCACTGTGAAACTGATGAGGGCCAAAAAACCTAGATAGGCAAGGACAGTATAAAACATTAAAGCTGAGCCTTCCTTACATTCCAAGATGATCTCTCCAAACAAGGAGTGGAAGTCCAAGCTGGGATATGGGGGAGAGATTCCCAGCCAGGTGGCACAAAGAAGTGCTTGGACCAGAGTACAGGCTAAGACAATGGAGTTGGTCAATGGTTTACCTAAGAGTTTCCTTGTCTTATTCCCTGGCTTGGTGGCCATGAAGGCCAGCACCACCATGACAGTTTTTGCCAACACAGAGGACACTCCAAGGGAAAAGAGAATGGCAAAGGCAGTTTGTTGGAAGAGACAGGTGAGCATCCCTGGTTCACCAATGAAAAGGAAGGAGCAGAGGAAGCAGAGCAGGAGGGAGACCAGGAGGATGTAGGTGAGATCTCGGTTGTTGGCCTTGATGATTGGTGTGTCATGATGTTTATAGAAAATAACCAAGACTGCAGATGTTATAATAGAGAGAAAAACAGCAAGAAAAACTAAAATGTACCCCAGGGTCTCTTGATAGGTGAGGAAGTGGATCTTCTTGGCAATGCATTGGTCCTTGTTCTTGTTGGGATATTGGTCTTCTGGACAGGGTTCACAGTGAGCTGCATCTGAAACCAAGAGTCTTTGTCTCAGAATTTCAAGGGTACTTATCCCTCCCACAGAGATGACATAACTGTCCCCTTTCATTTACAACCAACCAACAAAAGGGTTGATGAGTGACCCACTGTGATTTTATAGGGCCATTAATCCTTCATTCATGATGATCCTGGGGACAGGTTAGACAGAGACAAGGATTTGTTCAGATTTAGTTCTCCACTCCCTGGACACCTCTGTGATTATTGTGGTCTGTTATTTCCCCACTATATATTTGAATCTGCAAAAAACTGATAGATCAGTGGAATAGGAATGCTGTTATTTTGCTTGTATGTACATGATCTGTTGAGTATCCCTGCCTTAATGTCTCTGCTTCATACTTCAAATATTCAAATATTCTCATTCAGATTTTTTTTCCTTCCTCCTGTTCTATTGAAAAGGCATAGATACATGGATCTCCGCTTCCTCTCTCAGGACTATTTCCTCAGAGACTGATAGAGCTGGAGAAGAAGCAAACTCTTAATAATAAAAATTAACCGCACAACTGTCTCCTTCATGTAAGTTCATTTTCCCAATTGAATAGTGTAGTAATAGTGTTAATGCAAGATGGGGATTCATAAATTGTGCCCTAAAATTAGCATGCATGAAACCTCTGTGGATTGGGAATGGTGGCCTCTTTGGCCAAGGCAGTTTATATATGTTAACTGAAAGGTCCTGCTGAAAAGTATGAGTGCATGTCAATCTTATCAAAAATAACAACAATAAAAATAGTTTGATTTAATGAATGGCTTTCTTGAGGATGGAAGATCCATATCTGAAGTCTGGTCTACCTGTTTGATTAGAAATGGTCCCTTCTGGACAACCATCACATTGGTAGCAGCAGACCTGCTTGCCCTCTGGAACTCTTCTCCTCTCTCCTGCATGGCAGCTCTTCATGCCACACCTGGCAAAGGGCACCTTCTAAGAGAGAAATAGTGGAAATCACCTAAACAATGAACAGGCTTCATTCATTCCTTTCCACACTCCTATTTGCATTCCATATGGCTATCTCTATGTATGTCATCAAAATAAATGGTTCATCCTCATCTACATGAAAGCAGGAACAGCTCCTGGGGGATTCAGCCCAGTGGAACTCCCAACCCATAAATGGATGCCAGATATTGGAAATTGCAGGATGAAACTGCAGTGACTTTGAGAATCAAGTGGATCCACCTGAACAGGAGTGGTCCATGGAAATTACTGTTGCCTGCTCTAATTGCATCCTGGGTTTCAAGCAGAAGTTCCCTTCCCAATCCCCAACCTTTGAGAATTGATACAAATGAAAACTTTGTTACATGCAAAGCAGGTTTTTCACCAAAATATGATCACCATGTTTTCTGACTTAACTGACCATTTCTCAAGTTAGAAGGAAATTCTGCATTCCCAGGGCAGAACAAATCTTTCCCTGAGTTTACAGTGTCCCCTTGCAGCTCACCTGAGTGGGCCAGACAATTGCCTCAGAATTAATGTTGAAATCCTGGCCTTGGGGAGCCCTGGGATCTATTTGCCCAACTTTCATGGGGAGGAAAGTTTCATTGGGGAGGAAAACCCAGTTGATAAGATCAAAGTGAGGAGAACCCAATCCATTTTCTGAGAAAGAAACTTCATCTCCAGCACTGTTGTTAAATTGGACATTCCTCAAATAGTAAAGAATCTGAAAGAAAAAAAAAACACACCACAAGTAATTGGATAAATTGATTGAAAGCCACACCTGAGTTACCATGGCTAAGGCGATTCTTTGTTAGTCTTAGGAGTTGGGTGTGCATATCTTATATATAAATAAAAATGTAAATGTTCGTTTGTTCAAAATCTTAAATCTTCGAAAGTTCTTCACTGATTGCTTTGAAAGTTTGACACAACGTTGCATTCGAATACGCGCGTGTTTTATATACCTACTATTATATAGATGTCACACCAGTGACAGGTAAAACATTTAACCTGTCTGAGCCACAGCAACACGTGGCCGGGTACAGCTAGTGATAAATAAGAGGAGTTCTCTGGGTGGAGATCTGATCAGGATTTTAATACCACATTCCAAATTTCATTGTTTGCTGTTGCTCCTGTGATACTTGGCTATATACATGGTTAAATGTTTCCTTTGGCTCCAGATCTTGTAAATGATAAATGCATTTTAGGAATGATTCAATAATTTCTATTACAACCATGGAAAATTCCAGTGACTTTCTCTAGTTCATAGTCAAAGACAGCAGAATGTAGGAACCAGGTGAGACCAGGTGAGGCCATGTGGAAGGAAGCACCTGCCTTGGTTTGTCACTTCATTGTCCAGAGAAGTGGAAAGTTTAGCCTTTGATGCTGAAAAAATTGATGAATATCAGCACAGGAGCCCATTAGGACCCCTTTGAATCCTGTTATGTCCTTGAACTTGACAAAGGCTGCTTTCACACAACAAGCGCATAGTGCAACAAATCACAAACTAAACAAATGAAGTCAGTTCATAATTGCAGAGTCTATCACTTTCTGAAAAAATATTATGCTTTATGCATATTATCATTTTAAAATAATTGATTTTTTAATTTGTACCGAGATGCACTTGTAGCGGGGCTGTCTGAGAGTGTTTGCAGGAGCTCGGTTGGGAAGGGAGAGATTGGGACAGCTGCTGCTGGCTTTGGGTGTGGCCTGTGTGGGCGGAAGAAAAGGATAGAAAAGGGAAGGAAAGGAAAGGGACGGGGCTGTTGCAGTTCATCAGGTGAAGGTAAAGAGGGGGTGGACGTTTTATTTGCTTTTCTTCGAAGGGAGGATATTTTAAATGGAGGCTAGAGAGAGGGGGAGTGGAATTTTATTGCTTTCCTTCATAAGGAGGGTATCTCAAACGGAAGAGAGAGAGAGGAATTTTATTGCTTCCTTCGTAAGGAGGATATTTCAAATGGAGGCAAAGGGGAGTGTGTAGAAAGGAGTTGGCTGAGGCTCCTAGCCTCGGATTTTAATAATAAAGATAAAGGGGGGGGGAGGGTTTTGATGCGGAGACCTGACTGAGAAGAAGCAACAGAAGGAGAGGAGAGACTGGTGGTGGCTACTGTTGCTGCGAAGCCTGGAGGCTATTTGGACTGGGACTATTGTTGCTGGTACAAGTTTTAGACTTTGTGGGGGAGTTGCCCTGGGGGGCGAGCTATTGCTATAGCACATTGACTGTTGTTGTTTGTACTACCGTCTGGAGCTGGGGTTTTCCCCCCATCCCACTTGACTCTGAACGACCGCTGAAGAATCCTTAATTATTGCTGCTATAACGGCCTTGGGATGTTGGATATCATCATAGCATTGACTATCGGGGCTGGTTATTTTCATTCCTGGAAGTCCCTCCTTGACGACAAGAGCCTGCTACCTCCTAACTCTGCATGAGCTCCGGCTGGAAGAGACATCTTACCAACCCCTAAAGAACACTACTGCAGGGCTTGATGAAGGGGGATGGGGCTGGGAGGGGCTGGGTTTTGGTGGCCTCTGAGGAGGTAATGCTACACACTTATGAAGTAACATTGGATATTTCATTATATGGCAACCTTCCTCTCTAAGGATCTGTGGGGTGGATAAAAAGTGACAGAAATTACCTGCCATGACTGGACATTTGAGGTCCTCTTTCCAAGCCTCATCATGGCTGGTCTCACTCCTGATCCATACATTGCATGTAATGCATGTGCCAGAACATAAACAGCATTGTAGATATTGTAACTTTCACCCGTCATAGTTCTTTCAAAAGTGTAAGTTTTCAGATGGTGTAAATTCTCCCTTCCGGTACATTTTTCTTTCCACTTAGGAGAAAGTTTACCCGGTTTATTGCTGGAGCAGTAAAAGACCCCTTCCCACCATTGCAGGAGAGAGACATCCCCTTGTGAGTTGAAAGGATCTAAAGACAGGAGGAAATGGCTGAATCCTGGGATATCCTCAGTTTCCCTAAAATGCAAAGCCCCATGGAAAGGCATTATAATTTTCAACATGGCTCTTGGACTCACCATGGTAGCTTTCCAATGGCAAGTTAAGATCCAAACTTTGGAAGATGATGCCTTTGACTCTTCTTTCCCATAATTTGCTTCTATCAGGATATTTCCAAAATTAATGGTGTCTCCAAACAGAATAATCACCTCAGCTTCAGACCAGGATTTGTAAAGATTGATTGATTCCAACTGTGTAATAGCAAAAAAGTCTGATTTTAAGACTTCAGCAAAGGCCAGGCAGATCTCCTTCTCCTTGAGGATCGGCGTCAGAGATGAGATGAAATGTTCTCCATTGTCTTCTTCATGGGCCAGAAGCCCAACCCAGTTCCAGTGGAAATACAGGAGCAGCTGGAGAAACGCCACATACTGAGGAGATTCTTCATAATTAATCCGGAGAAAGGAAGGATAAACTGTTCTCTCTCCTCCAATGAAATCAAAGGCGAAACCAAGCTGAAGAAATTGAAATTGTTCTTAGAAAGACAAAGTAAACTATTATGGTGACTTTAAGAGTCCCCATACTTTCTTGTCCCACCAGTCAAGTTAAACGTCTTCTCTTCATAGGGAGAGCAACCATCAAGCACATTTTGCCTGGTAATGAGATGTCAAAAGACAATGGAACATACCATCAACCTCATACAGAGAATAAACTGTACCAAAAAGGCTGAATCACTTGTTTGAAGATTAAGTTAGGAAATTATTCCTCTTAACAAGTAGAGTTTTTCAGAATTTTCTCATAATCTATCTCTTTGGGGTTATTCTTGCTACATAAAATGCAGCATGCATTCTCTTAATCACATTCTAATGATATGCACCCAAAAATATTTTTGGTTTCATCTTTGGCCTCTGTCTATGTTTCTGTGGTTTGTCTACTCCATACTGCTGCATCCCATGGATCCCCCTTACCTGTGGGACCTTAAAGATGCTGAAGATGGAGGCCATCTGCCTTGAGGATTTGGAGTTGAGACCTCCAATGATGGACAGCAGAGTGACCTGCCTGTCACATTGATAACCTGGAACTATTTGGCCTTGGGTGGAGAGCAGGGAGAGGCTGATTAAGGAAACCTTCATCTCAATTTGTCGATTGTCATAGATGTTGAAGCCAAGTGTGATGTTGGGGAGGAGAATCAAGCCCTTGTTGACCTCTCTGATTGCAAACATCAAGGCCAGGAAGGGCTGGTATTTTTCATCCAGGCGTCTAGAGTGAGAAAAAACATTGGGGAACATTATAGGAAAGACTTTATATGCTATTGAAGTCTGTCTTGTCTTTTGTATTGTTGTTAGGAGCATGTCCCAGGTTTCATTTGCTTTGTGTTTTTTTTAAAGAATCTTTGATTAAACTGGGATGGTTTCCCAAGAAAGGAGAAATGGCTTTCTGTCCAAATCACGTACTGTTTTATACCGCTCTTTCATTCCTCCCATCTTTAGTTTGTTCCAGTGACAGTAATCCTTCCCACTTGTTCCTCTACAACCCAAATCAATTTGGGGCTGTTTGGGAGAATCTTCTTCAAGTCTGGTAACTACTGCTGAGCAAATGACCACTTTTGTGTAATTTACTGACGGTCTTTACTGATGATTGATGCTGATTCCAAAACTAAGTTGTGTTTTCTATTTTCAGTATCCTACACTGAAAAAACATTGAGCTTTTCTTTGAGTTTTCCAACCCAACCTTCTGCTCAAATTAACATTAAAGTGTGGTAAGACCACACTTGGAATACTGCATCCAGTTTTGGTTGCCAAAAGGTAAAAAAAGATGTTGAGACTCTAGAAAGAGTACAGAGAAGAGCAACAAAAATATTTAGGGACTGGAGTCTACAACATATAAAGAACGGTTGCTGGATTGGGTATGTCTATTTTAATGAAAAGAAGGACTAGGGGAGACATGATAGCAGTGTTCCAATATCTCAGAGTTTGCCACAAAGAAGAGGGAGTCAAGCTATTGCATGAAACACCTGAAGGCAGGACAAGAAGCAATGGATGGAAACTAATCAAGGAGAGAAGCCACCTAGAACTAAGGAGAAATTTCCTGATAGTGAGAACAATTAATCAGTGGAACAACTTGCCTCCAGAAGTTGTGAAAACTCCAACACGAAGTTTTAAAGAAGAGATTCAACAACCATTTGTCTGATGTGGTATAGGGTTTCCTACCTGAGTAGGGGGTTGGACTAAAAAACCTCCAAGGTCCCTTTCAACTCTTCTACTCTACTCTACTCTACTCTACTCTACTCTACTCTACTCTACTCTACTCTACTCTACTCTACTCTACTCTACTCTACTCTACTCTACTCTACTTTACTCTACTCTACTCTACTCTACTCTACTCTACTCTACTCCATTCCACTCCACTCCACTCCACTCTTATTCTATGTTAACCTCTTTATTAGACCAGCATGGTTTCTTATGTGTTGTCCTTCCTCACTTTTTTTTGTTATCATATTCCTGATGAAGAATTCTGGAAACATTAAGATTTCTAGATTTTTTTATAAGCTAGTCTCTTTATTGAAAAAAGCACAAAGATTTGAATTGCACAAGGACAGTACTATTATTACAAGTAGCAGTATTTCTGATAGGACTCCTTTAATTCCCAAAGAAAGAAAGCTATTTTGTAAATCTATCCTGTCCAGATGAAACTTACCCCCTTGGTAAAAAACGCCTGTATGGGTTTAATTGAAAGCCTGGACCCTTGGTACGAAAAACTGTGGTTCCCAGAGCCAAATTCCCACTAATAATGAGATCACCAGACTTGTAATAGTTCTTCAGATTTAACAAAGGCCATGTCATGACACATCTGGTTTGCATGCTCTTTGCAGAAGTTGGAGGCAGGAGCCAGAAGAGCAGCAGCAGCAGCAGCAGCAGCAGCAACAGCAGTAGAGGCACCCCATTCATTCTTGTCCCCTTCCCTCCTAGTATAGAAATCAAGGTTTGTGCAGAAGTTGAACTGCAGGTAGCACTCCAAAGCTCAGCAGAGTTTCAGCACAATAGACACCATCCATGCCAAATT
Source organism: Protobothrops mucrosquamatus (assembly GCF_001527695.2). NCBI lineage: Eukaryota > Metazoa > Chordata > Lepidosauria > Squamata > Viperidae > Protobothrops > Protobothrops mucrosquamatus. Next base: position 95,890 of record NW_015388466.1, read on the forward strand.
TATATCAACAATGCTTCCTGTTACTTAAATTTGGGCTCTGACCAAGGAGAGAATGAAAACATATGAGTCACTTCAAACCCAGGAGCTCAGTCTCTGCAAGACCAGCTAAGGTGACATGTTCTGCCTCCAGCTGGAGAACTCAGAGATATTTTTTAAAAGCAGGTTCTTGCATGTTTTTTTATGTCTAGAAATCCATATGGGATACATTAAGAATTACTGTTAATTGCCAGGAACAGCCATTGTCCTACTACTTCATATCTTCTCTCCATACAGCAAAATGGAAAACATGTTTGTGTCTCTTGTTGTAATGCACAGAGCAGATTGAGTCATGGTGAAGTTGTGTATTTGACCTACATGAAACTGAACCCCTGGGCACAAGATGGATTTTGGCTTATGTCATATTTGGGTCAGATAATATGAGTGCTAAAGGAATAAGGTGGCACAGAGAGAGAGGATATTAATTGCCCTTTTTTTGTAAGACTTTTTTTCAAGTTCCTGTTGCTTTAGCCTAAGAGTAGCAATTGTTATCTGTGGGTTACTTTTGGTCTTCAGGGGTGCTGCTCCCCAAGTTGCTGAATCTGACATTCTGTCTTTTGGAGATTCATTCACAGGTAGTTGTGACCATTGCTACTGTACCCAGCCTCCGTTTTGCATAGCAGCCTCGATGTCTGAGCCTCTGGAGGGCATCTCACAGCTGACTGTGGAGTTCCCAAGACTTATGGTCTTGAGGGATGTCAATTTGCTATCCTTGGGAGAGACCTCGGGGGCATCTCATCCATGGCCACCACCATTCATGGCTCATCTGAAAACAGTGATGACACGCCCAACATGGTTTTCTTGTCAGATCACTAGCAATGTGATCTGAAGGGGAGCTATCCTTGTTCTTTCTGTCCCCTCTGATTATGCCCTGATGACTTTGAGATTTCTTATGCTGCCCATCTCTGCAGGGAGGCAGGATCTATTTGAGTGGTCCTCCCTTAGTGACTTGATGGACCTGATGGGGTTCCAAATGGAACTGAGGATTGTAACTGAGGCTCTGCTACATGGTCCTGCTGAGGCCTTGGCCACTGCCTGGAATAGGAAAGCTACTGAGGTCTTGGATAGGATCATTCACATGCAACCTCTCTTGGTCCATTGTTCCCAAAATGTCCCATGATTGAATTGAAGGAGCTGAAAAGGATCAAAAGACACATAGAGCACCGCTTGGGTAAGAGGAGGAATGAATCTGACTCAACATGAGCTAGAGCTTCTATTAAGGCCTACCTTGTGGTAGTACAAACTGCAAAATGTCAATATTTCTCCATTCTTATTACACTTCTCATTGCACTGAGTGCCACCCATGGCCTGTTTAAAGATTATCTGGAACCCTCTGGGTAAGGGTCACCTGTAGGTTTTCCTTCAGGTTTCACAGAGGAATTCTCTGTGCATCTGGTTGATAAAATTGCTTGACTCTCTTCCCAGTTGGAGGCCAAACATGGTGTAGATCCTATGGAGATATCTGGAGAAAGGATTTTGCCAGTTATGTAGGAACAGTTTGATCCTGTTGAACCCAAGGAAGTTGACAGAATCCTTGGGATGTAAATGTGACCATCTGTGAACTAGATCCATGCCCCTCTTGGCTGGTCCAGGCCACCTGGAAGGTGAAATTTGGGTGGATCCTAATGATGGTTAATTCATCCTTGAGGAAGAGGTCTTTCCCAGCTTCCTTTAAAGATACGGTATTATGGCCTCTCCGGAAGAAACCTTTGCCATGCTGATAATTTTCATCCAGTCCACCACCTCCCCTTTTAAGAGAGGGTTATTGAGAAAGTGGTAGTGCTGCACTACCTGTAGGACCTGCACAATTCACCAGGTTCATCCCTGAAACGATGCCCCAACTCCTGCTCTGCATGTTTGGTAGCACATACCTGTGTGAGCAACCTTTGCCAGTGATGAGGGTGAACAAAAGTGCACACAGAAGTCTTCTCACCGATGCACACCTCCACTCTATCCTGAGATTTCCACAGTTCAAAACCTAACCCCAAACATCAATTAACTTGTAGCCAAGAAAAGATGCCAAACATCCAGTTTGGACAAAATGGCATGAGAGGGAACTAAAAAGCTTGTGTTTTTTCTTTGTTTTAAATTTGTTTTTGCAGATTTATTTGAAATAATTTATTTGGTCATATTTGAAATTTTAACCTTTTTTGTCCCACTTCTTAGACATAATACACTTCTGAACTAATATGATACAATAGTCTTACATGCAACTATTTATTTATTTATTTATTTATTAATTACATTTATATCCCGCCCTTCTCCTTGCGGACTCAGGGCGGCTGACAATTGGATAAAATACTAACATATTATACATATTATACCTAATTAAAATTTGATTAAAACGAAATATTTAAATATGTCAAATTTAAAAGTAATTAAAACCCCTTTAAAATCCCTTA
>NW_015388466.1:101281-103868 GCF_001527695.2 Protobothrops mucrosquamatus
CCGGCTTCCCCGGCCGCCCGGCTCCGCTCTACTCGCCCGGCCTCTCCGGCTTCTCCGCCAGGCCCCGAGACGACCGGCCGCCGGCTTCCCCGGCTTCCCCGGCCGCCCGGCTCCGCTCTACTCGCCCGGCCTCTCCGACTTCTCCGCCAGGCCTCTCCGCTCGGCTGCTCCGCTCTCCACTCTCCACTCACGGCTCGTGGCTCCGCCCAGGTGGTCCCGCGGTCTGACACGTCCTCTTCGCTCGCCGACCCTCTCCTCCTTCCAACTCCGGCCGGCGAGCACCCCCGGACCTTTCAAGGCTCCCCCATCTCCGCTGAGGACCCCGCGGAGACTACGGAGCCGAAGACAGTAGGTCCGCCATCACGCACATGCACCTTTGACAGCAACCATGATGTGATGTGGCGAAGGTTTGCAGGAAGCAGTTTCCTCCAAGTCCAACTTCTGCCTTGAAAGATCTGCATGAGGGAAGGCTGCTCCAACAAGCCAGCATCCTTACCATGCACAATTGGAAATAGGGATTCCCTTTCAAGAAGGGCCAGCCTCCCTCATGCAGCACTGGGAAGTGCTGCTCCCCTGCCTCCTCCTCCTGTTCTCCAGAGATCTGTCAAGGTAGAAGTTGGACTCAGAGGAAACTACAAACACACACACATTCCAAGCTTGGAGACTTGGAGACTATCCACATCTGAGCTAGCAAACTGCCAATCATGCCTGGGCTTGGGGAGAAGGCCCTCTCCTTCCTCTGTGGATAAAAGTCCCCAGACTGTGCACGTGCTTGGCTGCCACCAATTTTGGGAGGTGAAGAGCTTGTGGGGCACTGAGGTGTCCCCACATCGAGTTAGCTGGTGCAACTTGTTCTGTCCTTACCCAGCTATTTCGAGTCAGCTGCGCCGAGCGAGCGGTGTTGAGCTGGCCACACCCACCCGGCCCTTTGAGGCCAACCATAATGCTGAGACGGCACTCAATAAAATTGAGTTTGGCACCCATGGTCTATAAGCAAAAAATTTTCTATTATGGGATATTTTGCCACCTGAGGTGAGGTCTGTCCCCTCCCATTGTGACTCATACAGTCTGTCCCCAATTCCCTGGGGAGAAGGTGGCATGGCTCCCCATGGCAGAATCAAGTTCAGTTGCCTCCTCCAGTCTCAAGTCAGCTGAGGACACCCATAGCCATTTGCCTTGCTCCAAGTAGTCCTCCTCAGAGTTGTCCCCAAATGCCACCTTCTCTTCTTGTCCTCTTCTCTTGCTGTCCACATCACCCTAAAGGGAAGACGTTTTGGTCTTCCATGATCCCAGTTTTTGATGCCGAGAATGTTACTTTCTGGCCCTCAAATGTTTTATATAGAGTTTTAAATTCCTTCTGTGTTTAATTTTTATATTTGTAATATAGTTCTTATTTTTTTTAATTTAGATCAATATACTAATTTTAAATAGAATAGTGTCTCCTTTTAATGTAAGATGTTCTGGACTCAGAAAATAAAATAAGTAAATGAAATCACTGTTGTTGACCCGCATCTGAAATTTCACCTTCACTGGAGCTCCAGAGGTTTCTGCAATGCTGCAAAAAAAGCAAGAGGGAAGCAGAACAAATCACTTTATCACAAGGCCATATGGTGCAATTGTAGAAGTGGTCACCATTTTCCATGTGACAACAACTGAATGAGGCCACTAGGGCCTGCTAGCAAAATCATGCCAGAAGTGTTTGCTAAATAAAACAGTCCCAACACTTACGGAATGAAAGCAGTTTTTGTATGCTTGATAGGACTGTGAACATTGTCAATGGAGGGACTAACACAGTTGGCTACAGTCACCTCACCCTGGCCACTTCACTCCGCCACCCATCCCAGTCAACCCATGACATCCTCCTGTCCCTGGCTGCCCCACCTTGGTGCCCCTTCCCATCCATACCTCCAACATTGCTCTCCATGGATGATTTACTGTGGGACAATTGTCCTAGCTAATTTGCCATGTGGGATAATTAGCCCCGCTAATTCTCAGTTGTTTCCAGGTCCAAATTGATCTGAGAAGGTCCTTCCCGCTGCATCAGACTCCTCTTCCTCTGCTGCCTGCTGGAATAAGGGTCCCTTTCCCATTCTTTTTGCCTTCTTCCATGTTTAGTTGTTTTAGGTGAAGAGGGATTGGGTCCAGGTGGGCTGCAGTAAGTAAAGGGCTGAGTCTGCCAGCAAAGCTGGGATATGTGGGAGGTGACTGGTAGTCCCTGTGGACGCACCTACAGGATGCTTGCCATATTAGAGGCTCCTTCCAGATAGGGGGCACCCTTTGACTCCCAGTGAGCTGCCCTGCTTCAGTCTCATCTCCTTCCCTCCACGAATTTGCTCCCGCCGTATAGTTGTATGGAGAGCACAGTCCTGCCCTGCACCCACAATGGGCTACAGATCTCGCACCCCTCTTTGCAAACTGGACATTCTGGGCTGCAGCAGGAATGTTTTTGCTTGCCCCTCAACTCCCCGTGTGTTGCCCTCCTTTGGTTGAGGTGCATGGGGCAAGAACAAGGGCAGGGAAGATTCTGTTTCAACCTTGCAGCATTCAACCTAGACCTTCAGTTTGCTAAAGAACAACATGGCCCAAG
>NW_015388466.1:105579-109246 GCF_001527695.2 Protobothrops mucrosquamatus
ATGAAAAGGAAGGAGCAGAGGAAGCAGAGCAGGAGGGAGACCAGGAGGATGTAGGTGAGATCTCGGTTGTTGGCCTTGATGATTGGTGTGTCATGATGTTTATAGAAAATAACCAAGACTGCAGATGTTATAATAGAGAGAAAAAGAGCAAGAAAAACTAAAATGTACCCCAGGGTCTCTTGATAGGTGAGGAAATGGAGCTTCTTGGCAATGCATTGGTCCTTGTTCTTGTTGGCATATTGGTTTTCTGGACAGGGTTCACAGTGAGATGCATCTGAAACCAAGAGTCTTTGTCTCAGAATTTCAAGGGTACTTATCCCTCCCACAGAGATGACATAACTGTCCCCTTACATTTACAACCAACTAACAAAAGGGTTGATGAGTGACCCACTGTGATTTTATGGGGCCATTAATCCTTCATTCATGATGACCCTGGGGACAGGTTAGACAGAGACAAGGTTTGTTCAGATTCAGTTCTCCACTCCCTGGACACTTATGTGATTATTGTGGTCTGTTATTTCCCCACTATATATTTGAACCTGCAAAAAACTGATAGATCAGTGGAATAGGAATGTTGCTATTTTGCTTGTATGTACATTACCTGTTGAGTATCCCTGCCTTAACCTCTCTGCTTCATACTTCAAATATTCTCATTCAGATATTTTTTGCTTCCTCCTATTCTATTGAAAAGAAATAGCATAGGACAGGACAGGACAGGACAGAACAGAATAGAATAGAATAGAATAGAATAGAATAGAATAGAATAGAATAGAATAGAATAGAGCTGGAAGGGATCCTGGAGGTCTTCTAGGTCAGCCCCCCACTCAAGCAGGAGAACCTACACCATCTCAGACAGGTGATTTTTTTAGTCTCTTCTTAAAAATCTCCAGTGATCAAGCGCCCACAATTTCTGGGTGTAAGCTGTTCCACTGGTTGATTGTCCTTACTGTCAGGAGATTTCTCCTTAATTCCAGATCAGTGAGACAGGAATGCTGCTATTTTGCTTGTATGTACATTATCTGTTGAGTATCCCTGCCTTAACATCTCTGCTTCATACTTCAAATATTCAAATATTCTCATTCAGATTTTTTTTGCTTCCTCCTGTTCTATTGAAAAGCATAGATACATGGCTCTCCACTTCTTCTCTCAGGACTATTTCCTCAGAGACTGATAGAGCTGGAGAAGAAGCAAACTCTTAATAATAAAAATTAACCGCACAACTGTCTCCTTCATGGAAGTTCATTTTCCCAATTGAATAGTGTAGTAATAGTGGAAATGCAAGATGGGGATTCATAAATTGTGCCCTAAAATTAGCATGCATGAAACCTCTGTGGATTGGGAATGGTGGCCTCTTTGGCCAAGGCAGTTTATATATGTTAACTGAAAGGTCCTGCTGAAAAGTATGAGTGCATGTCAATCTTATCAAAAATAACAACAACAATAAAAATAGTTTGATTTAATGAACGGCTTTCTTGAGGATGGAAGATCCATATCTGAAGTCTGGTCTACCTGTTTGATTAGAAATGGTCCCTTCTGGACAACCATCACATTGGTAGCAGCAGCCCTGCTTGCCCTCTGGAACTCTTCTCCTCTCTCCTGCATGGCAGCTCTTCATGCCACACCTGGCAAAGGGCACCTTCTAAGAGAGAAATAGTGGAAATCACCTAAACAATGAACAGGCTTCATTCATTCCTTTCCACACTCCTATTTGCTTTCCATATGGCTATTTCTATGTATGTCATCAAAATAAATGGTTCATCCTCATCTACATGAAAGCAGGAACAGCTCCTGGGGGATTCAGGACAGTGGAACTCCCAACCCATTAATGGATGCCAGATATTGGAAATTGCAGGATGAAACTGCAGTGACTTTGAGAATCAAGTGGATCCACCTGAACAGGAGTGGTCCATGGAAATTATTGTTGCCTGCTCTAATTGCATCCTGGGTTTCAAGCAGAAGTTCCCTTCCCAATCCCCAACCTTTGAGAATTGATACAAATGAAAACCTTGTTACATGCAAAGCAGGTTTTTCACCAAAATATGATCACCATGTTTTCTGACTTAACTGACCATTTCTCAAGTTAAAAGGAAATTCTGCATTCCCAGGACAGAACAAATCTTTCCCTGAGCTTACAGTGTCCCCTTGCAGCTCACCTGAGTGGGCCAGACAATTGCCTCAGAATTAATGTTGAAATCCTGGCCTTGGGGAGCCCTGGGATCTATTTGCCCAACTATCATGGGGAGGAAAGTTTCATTGGGGAGGAAAACCCAGTTGATAAGATCAAAGTGAGGAGAACCCAATCCATTTTCTGAGAAAGAAACTTCATCTCCAGCACTGTTGTTAAATTGGACATTCCTCAAATAGTAAAGAACCTGAAAGAAAAAAAAAACACACCACAAGTAATTGGATAAATTGATTGAAAGCCACACCTGAGTTACCATGGCTAAGGCGATTCTTTGTTAGTCTTAGGAGTTGGGTGTGCATACTGTATCTTATATAAATAAAAATGTAAATGTTTGTTTGTTCAAAATCTTAAATCTCCGAAAGGTCTTCGCCGATTGCTTTGAAATTTTGACACAACGTTGCATTCGAATACGCGCGTGTTTGTATATACCTACTATTATATAGATGTCACATCTGTGACAGGTAAAAACATTTAACCTGTCTGAGCCACAGCAATGCGTGGCCGGGTACAGCTAGTGATAAATAGGAGGAGTTCTCTGGGTGGAGATCTGATCAGGATTTTAATGCCACAGTCCAAATTTCATTGTTTGCGGTTGCTCCTGTGATACTTGGCTATATACATGCTTAAATGTTTCCTTTGGCTCCAGGTCTTGTAAATGATAAATGCATTTTAGGAATGATTCAATAATTTCTATTACAACCATGGAAAATTCCAGTGACTTTCCCTAGTTCATAGTCAAAGACAGCAGAATGTAGGAACCAGGTCTGACCAGGTGAGGTCATGTGGAAGGAAGCACCTGCCTTGGTTTGTCACTTCATTGTCCAGAGAAGTGGAAAGTTTAGCCTTTGATGCAGAAATAATTGATGAATATCAGAGCAGGAGCCCATTAGAATCCTGTTATGTCTTTGAACTTGACAAAGGCTGCTTTCACACAACAAGCACATAGTGCAACAAATCACAAACTAAACAAACAAAGTCAGTTCATAATTGCAGAGTTTACCACTTTCCCCCAAAATATTATGCTTTATGCATATTATCATTTTAAAATAATTGATGTTTTAATCTGTACCGAGATGCACTTATGAGGTAGCATTGGATATTTCATTGTATGGCAACCTTCCTCTCTAAGGATCTGTGGGGTGGATAAAAAAGTGACAGAAATTACCTGCCATGACTGGACATTTGAGGTCCTCTTTCCAAGCCTCATCATGGCTGGTCTCACTCCTGATCCATACATTGCATGTAATGCATGTGCCAGAACATAAACAGCATTGTAGATATTGTAACTTTCACCCGTCATAGTTCTTTCAAAAGTGTAAGTTTTCAGATGGTGCAAATTCTCCTTTCCAGTACATTTTTCTTTCCACTTAGGATAACGTTTACCCGGTTTATTGCTGGAGCAGTAAAAGACCCCTTCCCACCATTGCAGGAGAGAGACGTCCCCTTGTGAGTTGAAAGGATCTAAAGACAGGAGGAAATGGC
>NW_015388466.1:110298-111764 GCF_001527695.2 Protobothrops mucrosquamatus
AAGCACATTTTGCCTGGTAGTGAGATGTCAAAAGACAATGGAACATACCATCAACCTCATACAGAGAATAAACTGGACCAAAAAGGCTGAATCACTTGTTTGAAGATTAAGTTAGGAAATTATTCCTCTTAACAAGTAGAGTATTTCAGAATTTTCTCATAATCTATCTCTTTGGGGTTATTCTTGCTACATAAAATGCGGCATGCATTCTCTTAATCACATTCTAATGATATGCACTCAAAAATATTTTTAGTTTCATCTTTGGCCTCTGTCTATGTTTCTGTGGTTTGTCTACTCCATACTGCTGCATCCCATGGATCCCCCTTACCTGTGGGACCTTGAAGATGCTGAAGATGGAGGCCATCTGCCTTGAGGATTTGGAGTTGAGACTTCCAATGATGAACAGCAGAGTGACCTGCCTGTCACATTGATAACCTGGAACTATTTGGCCTTGGGTGGAGAGCAGGGAGAGGCTGATTAAGGAAACCTTCATCTCAATTTGTCGATTGTCATAGATGTTGAAACCAAGTGTGATGTTGGGGAGGAGAATCAAGTCCTTGTTGACCTCTCTGATTGCAAACATCAAGGCCAGGAAGGGCTGGTATTTTTCATCCAGGCGTCTAGAGTGAGAAAAAACATTGGGGAACATTATAGGAAAGACTTTATATGCTGTTGAAGTCTGACTTGTCTTTTGTATTGTTGTTAGGAGCATGTCCCAGGTTTCATTGGGTTTGTGTTTTTTTTAAAAGAATCTTTGATTAAACTGGGATGGTTTTGCCGGAAAGGAGAAATGGCTGTTAGTCCAAATCATGTACTGTTTTATACCACTCTTTCATCCCTCCCATCTTTAGTTTTTTCCAGTGGCTGTAATCCTTCCCACTTGTTCCTCTACAACCCAAATCAATTTGGGGCTGTTTGTGAGAAGCTTCTTCAAGTCTGGTAACTACTGCTGAGGAAATGACCACTTTTGTGTACTTTACTGAAGGTCTTTACTGATGATTGATGCTGATTCCAAAACTAAGTTGTGTTTTCTATTTTCAGTATCCTACACTGAAAAAAGATGGAGCTTTTCTTTGAGTTTTCCACCCCAACCTTCTGCCCAAATTAACATTAAAGTATGGTAAGACCACACTTGGAATACTGCATCCAGTTTTGGTTGCCACGAGGTAAAACAAGATGTTGAGACTCTAGAAAAAGTGCAGAGAAGAGCAACAAAAATGTTTAGGGACTGAAGTCTAAAATATATAAAGAATGGTTGTTGGAGTGTGTATGTCTATTTTAACGAAAAGAAGAACCAGGGGTGACATGATAGCAGTGTTCCAATATCTTAGGGGTTCCCACAAAGAAGAAGGAGTCAAGCTATTGTATAAAACACCTGAAGGCAGGACAAGAAGAAATGGATGGAAACTAATCCATTTAATTAACATTAAAGTGTGGTAAGACCACACTTGGCATACTGCATCCAG
>NW_015388466.1:113249-116998 GCF_001527695.2 Protobothrops mucrosquamatus
GGTAAAAAAGATGTTGAAACTCTAGAAAGAGTACAGAGAAGAGCAACGAAGAGGATCAGGGGACTGGAGGCTAAAACATATAAGGAAAGGTTGCTGGAATTGGGTATGTCTAGTTTAAGAAAGAGAACGATGAGGGGGGACATGATAGCAATGTTCCAATATCTCAGGGGCTGCCACAAAGAAGAGGGGGTCAAGCTATATTCCAAAGTGCCTGAAGGCAGGACAAGAAGCAACGGATGGAAACTAATCAAGGAGAGAAGCAACGTAGAACTAAGGAGAAACTTCCTGACAGTTAGAACAATTAGCCAGTGGAACAACCTGCCTCCAGAAGCGGTGAATGCTCCAACATTTGAAGTTTTTAAGAAGAAACTGGACAGCCATTTGTCCAAAATGATACAGGGTTACCTGCCTGAACAGGGGGTTGGATTTGATGACCTCCAAGGTCCCTTTCAACTTTGTTGTTGTTGTTGTTGTTGTTGTTGTTGTTATTATTATTATTATTATTATTATTATTATTATTATTATTATTATTATTATTATTATTATTATTATTATTATTAACCAAGGAGAGAAGCAAGCTAGAACTAAGGAGAAATTTCCTGACAGTTAGAACAATTAATCAGTGGAACAACTTGCCTCCAGTAGTTGTGAAAGCTCCAACACTGGAAATTTTAAAGAAGAGATTCAACAGCCATTTGTCTGATGTGGTATAAGGTTTCTTATCTGAGCAGGGGGTTGGACTAGAAGACCTCCAAGATCCCTTTCAACTCTGTTATTCTACTCTACTCTACTCTACTCTACTCTACTCTACTCTACTCTACTCTACTCTACTCTACTCTACTCTACTCTTATTCTATGTCAACCTCTTTATTAGACCAGCATGGTTTCTTATGTGTTGTCCTTCCTCACCTTTTTTGGTTGTTTATCATATTCCTGATGAAGAATTCTGGAAAAATTAAGATTTCTAGATTTTTTTTGTAAGCTAGTCTCTGTATTGAAAAAAGCACAAAGATTTGAATTGCACAAGGACAATACTATTATTACAAGTAGCAGTATTTCTGATAGGACTCCTTTAATTCCCAAAGAAAGCAAGCAATTTTGTAAATCTATCCTGTCCAGATGAAACTTACCCCCTTTGTAAAAAACGCCTGTATGGGTTTAATTGAAAGCCTGGACCCTTGGTACGAAAAACTGTGGTTCCCAGAGCCAAATTCCCACTAATAATGAGATCACCAGGCTTGTAATAGTTCTTCAGATTTAACAAAGGCCATGTCATGACACAACTGGTTTGCATCCTCTTCGCAGAAGTTGGAGGCAGGAGCCAGAAGAGCAGCAGCAGCAGCAGCAGCAGCAACAGCAGTAGAGGCACCCCATTCATTCTTGTCCCCTTCCCTCCTAGTAGAGAAATCAAGGTTTGTGCAGAAGGTGAACTGCAGATAGCACTCCAAAGCTCAGCAGAGTTTCAGCACAATAGTCACCATCTATGCCAAATTTATATCAACAATGCTTCCTGTTACTTAAATTTGGGCTCTGACCAAGGAGAGAATAAAAACATATGAGTCACTTCAAACCCAGGAGCTCAGTCTCTGCAAGACCAGCTAAGGTGACATGTTCTGTCCCCAGCTGGAGAACTCAGAGATATTTTTTAAAAGCAGGTTCTTGCATGTTTTTTATGTCTAAAAATCCATATGGGATACATTAATAATTACTGTTAATTGCCAGGAACAGCCATTGTCCTACTACTTCACATCTGCTCTCCATACAGCAGAATGGAAAACATGTTTGTGTCTCTTGTTGTAATGCACAGAGCAGACTGAGTCATGGTGAAGTTGTGTATTTGACCTACATGAAACTGAACACCTGGGCACAAGATGGACTTTGGCTTATGTCATATTTGGGTCTGATAATATGAGTGCTAAAGGAATAAGGTGGCACATAGAGAGAGGATATTAATTGCCCTTTTTTTGTAAGACTTTTCTTCAAGTTCCTGTTGCTTTAGCCTAAAGGTAGCAATTGCCATCTGTGGGTCACTTTTGATCTTCGGGGGTGCTGCTCCCCAAGTTGCTGAGTCTGACATTCTGTATGGGTTTGTCAAAAATAGATCATGCCAGACAAATCTTATTGCATTCTTTGACCAAGTGACAAAATTAGTGGATCAGAGGAATGCTGTGGATATAATTTACTTGGACTTCAGTAAGGCATTTGATAAAGTAGATCACAACCTACTACTTGACAAGATAGAAAAATGTGGGGTAGACAACATCACCACCAGATGGATCCATAGCTTGCTGACCAGCCGTACTCAGCGTGTGGTCCTCAATGGGACTGCATCTACATGGAGGGAAATGTGTAGTGGGGTGCCCCAGGGCTCTGTTCTGGGCCCAGTGCTCTTCAACATCTTCATCAACAATTTGGATGAGGGGATAGATGGGGAACTCATCAAATTTGCAGACAACACCAAGCTGGCAGGAATAGCCAACACTCCAGAAGACATGCTTAAGATACAGAAGGATCTGGACAGACTTGAACACTGGGCACTATCTAAAAAAATGAAATTCAATGGTGAAAAAAGCAAGGTTCTACATTTAGGCAAGAAAAACCAAATGCACAGGTATAGTATAAGGGGTACCTTGCTCAATAGTAATAACTGTGAGAGGGAACTCGGAGTCCTAGTGGATAATCACCTAAATATGAGCCAGCAGTGTGCTGCAGCTACCAAAAAGGCCAACACAGTGCTAGGCTGCATTAACAGAGGGATAGAATCACAATCACGTGAAGTGTTAATACCACTTTACAATGCCTTGGTAAGGCCACACTAGGAATGCTGCATCCAGTTTTGGTCACCATGATGTAAAAAAGATGTTGAGACTCTAGAAAGAGTACAGAGAAGAGCAACAAAGATGATTAGGGGACTGGAGGCTAAAGCATATAAGGAACGGCTGATGGAACTGGGTATGTCTAGTTTAATGAAGAGAAGGACGAGGGGGGACATGATAGCAGTGTTCCAATATCTCAGGGGCTCACACAAAGAAGAGGGAGCCAAGCTATTCTCCAAAGCACCTGAAGGCAGGGCAAGAAGCAATGGGTGGAAACTAATCAAGGAGAGAAGCAACCTAGAACTAAGGAGAAACTTCCTGACAGTGAGAACAATTAACCAGTGGAACAATCTGCCTCCAGAAGCGGTGAATGCTCCAACACTGGAACTTTTTAAGAAGAGACTGGACAGCCATTTGTCCGAAATGGTATAGGGTTTCTTGCCTGAGCAGGGGGTTGGACTAGATGACCTTTAATGTCCCTTCCAACTTTACTACTACTACTACTACTACTATTATTATTATTATTATTATTATTATTATTATTATTATTATTATTATTATTATTATTGTTGTTGTTGTTGTTGTTGTTGTTGTTGTTATTATTATTATTATTATTATTATTATTATTATTATTTTGGAGATTCATTCACAGGATTGTTGTGATCATTGTTACTGTACCAGCCTCCCTTTTGCATAGCAGCCTCGATGCCTGAGCCCCTGGAGGGCCTCTCACAGCTTTGGGGTGGATTTCCATCAGTACGCTGATGATACTCAGTTGTACATATCCACCCCGGGCCACCCCAATGATGCCCTTGACGTGATGACCCGATGTCTGGAGGCCGTGAGGGTCTGGATGGGGAGAAACAGACTCAGGCTCAACCCTTCCAAGACCGAGTGGCTGTGGCTACCGGCGCCTCGGCATAGTCAGCTGAT
>NW_015388466.1:119749-121329 GCF_001527695.2 Protobothrops mucrosquamatus
TCTTAAAAATCTGTTGAATATTCCACCAAATCTTAATCCAAAAAGCTTTAACATCCCTACATGTCCACCAAATGTGATAGTAAGTAGCATCCATACTACCACATCTCCAACATTTTGGTTGCAAATTCGAATACATGCAAGACAATTTTTGAGGATCCAAATGCCATCTATAAAACATTTTATAAAAATTTTCCCTTAAATTCTGTGCTTGAGTGAACTTGACATTTCTTACCCAAATTTTTTCCCAAGTTTCCAATTTAATTGGTTCTTGAATATTTTGAGCCCATTTAATCATACAATCTTTAACCAATTCAGTTTCCGAATCAAATTCTATCAAAACACTATATATTCTCCTAATATGGGCTCTGCTTTGATCTTTAATCTGTTTTATCAAGTTCACATCTTCTACCATTAATCCCAACTTTTTATCTATATGCCATCTCTCAACAAGTTGAAGATGTAACAACCAGGACTGGAGAATCTTATCCTGTTTTAACTCCTCCAATGATTTAATTTGCCAGTCCTGCCCTCTTAATCTAAGTAACTCTTTATAAACAATACCTTGTAATTTTACTCCCCTTACTATTCCTTGTATTGCATGTTCCGGAATAACCCATATAGGGATTTTAAAATTTAACTTATGCGAATACTTTTTCATCCAAACGGGACAATGATCCGACAAAATCTTAGGAAAAATCTTTACCTTCTTAATCCTAGACATCAAATCATTAGTAATCAAAATAAAATCAATTCTAGAGTAGGATTGATGTCTATCCAAAAAAAAAGTAAAATCACTTTCTCCCATATTCCTTTCACGCCATATGTCTCTTAATTCAAAATCTCCCTGTAAAGCAAAAAAACTTTTAGGCAATTTAATTTGTGTTGAAGTTTTAGCTGAAATTTTTTTTATCTCTTTTTGGGTCTATTACACCATTCCAGTCTCCCATCATAATAATCGATTTATAATCCAATTGCATTATCTTTTGATGCAAAACAGTAAAAAATTACTTTTGTTGTTGATATAGGTTTGGTGCATATAATCCCACAAGAAGACATTTTTTACCATTCAAAATAATTTCCACAAAGACAAATCTTCCTTCTGCATCAGTATCTATTAATTTTGGTATCAATTCCTTCTTAATATAAAGAACTACACCCGCTTTTTTTTTTTGAGAGGAAGCCACAAAATGTACACCCAATTTAGGATTAAATAAGTATTTTTGATCTTTTAATGTAATATGTGTTTCTTGTAAACATATAATATCATTCTTGTGCTGCTTCAAATAGTAAAATATTTTTCTCCTTTTTTGTGGTAAATTCAATCCATTAACATTTAAAGTTATTAGCTTAACCATCCTTTGATTTTTGGAGCTTCTGAATCAACCAATTGCACAAGTACAGCATAGGTGGCACCTTGCTCAATAGTAGTAACTGTGAAAGGGACCTCGGAGTCCTAGTGGACAATCACCTAAATATGAGCCAGCAGTGTGCTGCAGCTGCCAAAAAGGCCAACACAGTGCTAGGCTGCATTAACAGAGGGATAGAATCAAGATCACGTGAAGTGTTAATACCACTTTACA
>NW_015388467.1:0-4094 GCF_001527695.2 Protobothrops mucrosquamatus
TGTTTTAAATCACTTGCTTAATGTCTGACCTATATTGCTGTATTGTTTAACAGTTGCTGTTACTGAAAGCCAGACTGGCTGTCTCCAAGCTGATAATGAGGTTTGGGGCGGGAAACTGTTACTTTAAACCTATTGGTTGCCACCTAGAGGCTAACTGTATAAATAGCTGTGCAGCAGCCTTTAGGGCTGCTTCTGTTCTGAGTTAATAAACTTATTACTGTTTCAACACTCTGCCTCATTCAATGCCTAAAGAACTGAAGATATAACAGAAGGAAGGAAGGATTCCAAATTTCTAAATTGCACTGCTTAAGAGTGAAGTAACCTCTAAGATGAAATAGAAGATGGGCAGGTATAGTGGATCACAGAGATGGGCTGGAAGAAGGTATGGACAGCTTTTGGGAAAACTGACCCCAAAAAACAGGAAAGGGTGAGAAAGAAACTCAAGACTGCCCCACCTTCACTTCCTTCAGCATAAGAAGAAGGGAAAGAGACACGGCCCATCTTTAAAGATTTAATTGTATGAACATCCATAAAGTTAGAGTGCTGGTATTTCTAGCAGTACCTGTTTCCTAACCTGGTCTATTTTTAATGGCTGATCTAACAGGAGATTGTAGGCAAAATCTCACATAACAATGTCGGTTACAAATATCTGAGGGAAGGCTGGATAACAATAGGTGATGCGTATGTTTATCGCAAACTTTTTCTCTAAAGCTGTTGTATATCCCAAAGCTGTCACAGGAAACCGTGCTGAACTGAGAATTTGGGGTTTTATAATCCTTTGACACCTAGAAGGAATGAAAAACAGGAAGGCTTCAAGTGAAGATGTTGGGGTTTTTTTTCTTGAGCTTGTCCTGAATCTGTCCTGTAATAAACCCCGTAATACTGTTTTGAGACTCTGCACAACATTTCACATGATGTCTGCCCATTTTTTAAAAAACAGAAAACACTTCCAGCCTTTCCCACAATTTGTAAACACAGCAATCCCTAAACAATATCTTGAATGGAACTGGTCTCGGTAACAAGCTTTAAAATATTTACTTCACTTCCTGTGAAACATGCTAAGATTTCAGCTCAGCTGAACTCGTTTCTAGCAGGGGTGATGAAACTTTGCCATTTTATCCAGAAAAAAAGCAACATTTGTCAAATCTTGGATGCCCTGAGGTGATCTCCACTCTCTCCAATGCTATATAACAATAGTGGTGAACTTATGGCACGCGTGCCAGAGGCGGCACTCAGAGCCCTCTCTGTGGGCACGCGTGCAGTCACCCCAGTCCTAGGCCTTCAGCTGGGTTTTACAAAACCTTTTTGCTTTAGACCTCCACCGCCGTGTGCAAAAAAAAAAAGGTTCAATCAATCAATCAATTTCAACTTCTCATGGGGGAAAAAAAGATCTTGCAAAGTTGGAATTGATTGATTGAACTTTTTAGTCCCACCCAGTCTGCCATTACCACCAGAGCCATGCCCACCCAATGGGCAACGCCCAGCCAATGGGCCACACCCATTGAGAATCTCCATACACACTTCATCAGGCCAAATCAAATCTGTATTTCATTGGTCTGAAATACTATCCTCACTTCCCATCATGAGCTTTTCAAATAAACTATTTGAAACCACTTTTAACATTCAACAATGGTAGAATCTCCTCAGTTGAAGTCACAGGTCCAGTTTTGATGGTCAACCACGTGGATTCTTCCACCGCAAATTTAATTTTTATTTTTATTTTAGATAACCGATTTGGGGGGAGGATCACTGAATCCTAAACTGTGGTTAATTGGTGACCCATTTTTTTTAAAAAATATTTTAGCAATGGCATCAAGATTCTTGCTTTGATGTTTCAAAGAGTTGGCCCTTGATTTTCTTTTTTAAAAGGGTTTTCTTTGACTGCAAATTGTACTCTGCAGAAAAAACTGTTTATTTAGACTCTTATTTAAAAACTAGAAAAATATTGGGGCACCCAGGAGAAACAATCTTACTTATTTCCTGGAATGAACCTGCATATCACCAGTAAGACTGCGCTCTTAATTTCAAAGACCATCTCCAAGGGGACAGATCAGATTGGGATTAACTGTAGGCTTGACGATTTATTATGAAATTTTGTTCTCTTTGGACCTATTTGCATTTTTGAATCCGCTTTATATATTTGGTACGATCAATTGACTTAATCAATCAAGTTTTCTACTTCTTCTAAAGGGACATAAATATCCACATGTGACTCAACTTTTGCCATCAGTTCAGTATATATATAATTCAGAAGAATGTCCCTCTTGTATCTTTTTTTTATTGTGAAATTTTGTTTTCTGTGTACCTATTTGAATTTTTGAATCAGCTTCATGTTTTTGATATGGTCCATTGACTTAATAAATCAAGTTTTCTTCTTCTTTTAAAGGAGCATAAATATTCACATGTAACCTAACTTTTGCTGTCAATTCAGTATACAATGAGTCAGAAGAATACCCTGGAAGCATATTAAAAGGAAGAAGAGCTATCTCTGTCGGATTATACCAAATGCTTTGCAAGGACTGTTACCTCTGGCAAGCAATAAAGGCAGAAGAAGAGAGGGGGAAAAAGAAAAGAAAAGACGTACTTGGATCTGATAAGATGGAGTCGGTTTTCGGCAAAAATTGGTCACAGCGAACTCCTTGGTAGCCTTCTTTGCACCTGAGAAAAACGGAAGAAATGACAAACATACGCATGCGGTAATAATAAGCTCATTTTCAAGACATCATTGGCATGGAAATCTTGTTCATAACATACACAATGTTCATAATTGTTCATAATGTTCACCCACAATCTCCAGAGTTGCGGGTGTTACTCCAACATTTGAGGTTTTTAAGAAGAGATTGGACAACCATTTCAATCAACCAATCCATCAGAATAGAGCTGGAAGGGACCTTGGAGGTTTTCTAGTCCACCCCCTGCTCAAGCAGGAGACCCTATATTATTTCAGAGAAGTGGCTGTCCAGTCTCTTCTTGAAAACCTCTAGTGATGAAGCACCCACAACGTCTGAATGCATTACTTTTGCTTTCTATTTCATAATATAGACAGAGTCATCTCCCCACAATCTCTCCTATCAACCAAACAAAATAATTTTGTGAAAATCATAGGAAACCAAGTCCAATCAGATCTAAATAAATCCTCCGTACCCTAAAATGGTTACCACTATAACTTGAATTTTATCTGGACACAACTTTGATTAACTCATCTACTGATATATTACAATCCTTTTCCTAGCCTAGATAAATAGAGACATTTGGTGGTTAGCAAATGGAAGGCACAGAACTTCCCATCTCCATATAATAGCCAGAGAATCAAAAGTAACACATAAATACATGTACAGGAAATAAACTCATACTCAAGGCGGTGTAGGGATGGGATTAAGTCTATAGTTTATCCATTTGGCAATACACAATATTTATGGCAGACATGACATAAGCACTGAGCACTACCAAGGTTGATTTTCTGCTTGAGACATGGATGTCTAAAGAGTCTGAAGGTAACTTCTGGGGGAAAAAATATAATGCGTGCTAAACATAACTCCTGCAGAAAAATTAGCAATGTTATTGAATAATCAGATAAGGGTAGGGCATAACAGACATTCTGTTATTCCTGCTACAGCTGCTGGTTTCTACCTTGGTGCTTAAAGATGCCCAGTGCAATGCAAAATATATTTCAAAAAAAACCCTGCTTGGCCTAATAACAATGGAATAAAATGCAACCTAGCAACCTAGAACTGAGACGAAATTTCCCAACAGTTAGAACAATTAACCAGTGGAACAACATGCCTATAAAATAGAACAGAACAGAACAGAATAGAATAGAGCTAGAAGGGACCTTGGAGGTCTTCTAGTCCAACCCCCTGCTCAAGCAGGAGAACTTATACCATCTCAGACAAGTGGTGGTCTCCCTTGGCCATGGAGTCATTTTCTGGCGGCCTCCGCGGCCTTCCTGTGGCCCTTTTAGACCTGTGGGCCCCTCTGGTGGCCTTTGGCGGCCCTCTTGGACCTGTGGGCCTTCCTGGCAGCCTTGGCGGCCCTCCAAGAACTGGGCCAGCGGACCCCCCCCAATGGCCCCTTGGCAATCCACTCTGGCCTCG